>NC_060952.1:82585891-82634575 GCF_022045245.1 Lucilia cuprina
ATAGACTAGACTATAGACTAGACTATAGACTAGACTATAGACTACACTATAGACTAGACTATAGACTAGACTATAGACTAGGCTATAGACTAGACTATAGACTAGACTTTAGACTAGATTATAGACTAGACTATAGACTTGACTATAGACTTGACTATAGACTTGACTATATACTAGGCTATAGACTAGGCTATAGACTAGACTATAGACTATACTATAGACTTGACTATAGACTAGACTATAGACTAGACTATAGACTAGACTATAGACTAGACTATAGACTAGACTATAGACTAGACTAGACTATAGACTAGACTTTAGACTAGACTATAGACTAGACTATAGACTAGTCTATAGACTAGACTATAGACTAGACTATAGACTAGACTATAGACTAGACTATAGACTAGACAATAAACTAGATTATAGACTAGACTATAGTTATTTCGAAATTTCGATACCAACCATCAAAAAAGATGGGGAGTATATTGATTTTGTCATTCCGTTTGTAACACATCGTAATATTGGTCATACATCCACAAAAGTATATATATTCTGGGTCCTCATTAAATTCTAAGACGATCTAGCCATGTCAGTCCGTCTGTTGAAAGCACGATAGAGTCCGAATGAAAAGAGATAGAGGCTTTCACATATATATATTTTATAGGTAAGGTTTGTTTGGTATTGAAAGTGGGCAATATCGGTCCACGTTTTCGGTTAGCCCCCATACGAGTGGCACCTCGAAAATTAGCTTTAACAGTGATAACTTGTTTAAAAATACGAATATAGCGATGACAAAAGTAAGTTTCTTATGATCCAAAATCAATTTTATGAGGACCCTACCCCCCATATAAGGTCCCCTTCAGAAAATGACATTACTGGTTTAAAATACTAGTATATAGATGAAATTCGACATAGGTAAGTTTCATACGAGTCAAAATTAATGTAAAAAATTTAATGAGGATTGGTCCATGATTGACCCTACATCCATATAAGGTCCCTTTCAAGAAATGACTGCTGAAATTCGACAAAAATAAATTTAATACGAACCAAACATCAACACAAACAAAATATACCCTTCCCAATAAAGTGGTGTAGGGTATAATACGTTTCGAAAATGTTGTGGTGGTACCGCGGTATTTTGCACATTGGGTATAGCTAGTTAATTTTTTTAAAATATTAATAACATTTAATTGAAATGCACGGATAAAGTTTTAAATTTTTTTTATAATTCAAACATATACTTCCGTTTTCTAACATATAGACATATATAACACTTTTGCCAATTAATTAAATTATGTATAAAACAAACAGTAAATACAACACTGTTACTCATAAAGCGACATCTACATGTCAATAAATTATTAAATCTTTTACTTTGTTCAAAACTAGCATTGAATAGTAAAAAAAAATATAAAACTACGTTTTATTTATAGTATTAAATATTTTATTTTTCCTAAAGAAATTTTTAAATATTTTAATAGGATTTATTTGCAATTTTCTTAAACAACTATTACAGAGTTGCATTTCTCGCTTTTTACAACAACTCTGTCTTAACCCTTCATTTGACAGTTGAAAATAGCTAAACACACACAACACCACACAACTGTCTAAATTAGCTTAACTGGCAAGTAAATCTTACTTTTAGTGAGTAGTCATTTTGTAGTAGTGTCGTGAACGGGTGTGTTTTAAAATATAAACTTAGCGCTGCGTATAACACTGATGGTAAAAAAACAACACCTATAAAAAATGAGAAAAAGTTAAATATTATAAAGTTTAGTGCAAAAATTCTATGTAAAATATATAGAAAATTGAAAATTTCGAGGTAAATTAAGAAAATTTAAAAAGTTTTCTAGTGAATAAAAGTAATTTTGAAAAGAAATTTTAAGTTTTTTTAATGAAAAATGTGGAAAACATAAAAAATTTCGAAGGCTTAAAAATTTTTCTGTGCAAAAATCAAATAAGAAAAATAATAAGAAGAAGAATTATTAAAAAAAAGAGAAAAAAAATATATAATATTCTAAATTTATACAAGTGTATATGAGTGTATGAGTATGTAAAGCAAAAGTGTATGTTGGTGTGTGCGAGAGTTTAAGAGCTAAAGAAAAGACCCGCTGTTGTGTATACGTGAAAAATTTCTTTACAACACCCTTGATTAATAGAACAAGAAGAATACAGAACTATAAAAAAAAAACAAATGAGCAGCAGCAACAACAAAAACCTTAACAACAAGAAAGTCAAGTGTGTCAAATGTAAAAAATAATATTAAAAATTTTTATTAAGGACAAAAATTAACAGAAATTATTAAAAATTAATTTGTTTCCTTTAAATTAAAATAAAAAAACTATTTGTTTTCTTTAAACTTAATAACTACAACAAAAATATAATTCTCAAAATCTAACTGTTTTTCCCCCCAAAACAAGTGTTTATTTATCTCTATTTAAAGAAAAATTCCTTTAGTTTGAATAAAATTCCTTTAAATAAGAAACAAGTGTTTTGTTTTGCTCTCTTTAAACGAAAAGGAAATAGGAAAAACACCAAAATGATTAAACAAAGCAAACAATGTGTAAAAAAATCTACCCTAATTCTTCGTTTATTTTGTTTTTGCATTTCCTTTGCACCCCTGCTGGCAGTTCTGTACTTTGTTGCTTGTTGGTCAAGTTCTCTTACAACGTCAAATCTATTGAGTTTCTTTCTTTTTTATATCCTTCATCTACGTGAGAAGGGTTTTTATAAGCGGCACAAAATTTTTTCTCTAAACCTAGAAAGGTCCATGATTGTCCATATCTGCCATATAAGATCCACTTCCAATTATAACTTCATCGTAAATTTTTATTTATAAATAAATAAATAAAAATATCCGAGATCGTTCTAGTTTAATTCTAGTTCAGTTCTAGTTTAGTTCAAGTTCAGTTCTTGTTAAGTTCTAGTTCAGTTCTAGTTCAGTTCTAGTTCAGTTCTAGTTCAGTTCTAGTTCAGTTCTAGTTCAGTTCTAAAGCAGTTCTAGTTCAGTTCTAGTTCAGTTATAGTTCAGTTCTAGTTCAGTTCTAGTTCAGTTCTAAAGTAGTTCTAGTTCAGTTCTAGTTCAGTTCTAGTTCAGTTCTAGTTCAGTTCTAGTTCAGTTTTAGTTCAGTTCTAGTTCTAGTTCAGTTCTAGTTCAGTTCTAGTTCAGTTCTAGTTCAGTTCTAGTTCAGTTCTAGTTCAGTTTTAGTTCAGTTCTAGTTCAGTTCTAGTTCAGTTCTAGTTCAGTTCAAGTTCAGTTCTAGTTCAGTTCTAGTTCAGTTTTAGTTCAGTTCTAGTTCAGTTCTAGTTAAGTTCTAGTTCAGTTCAGTTCTAGTTCAGTTCTAGTTCAGTTTTAATTCACTTCTAGTTCAGTTCTAGTTCAGTTCTAGTTCAGTTCTAGTTCAGTTCTAGTTCAGTTCTAGTTCATTTCTAGTTCAGCTAATGCTGAAGGGAATTAAAGATTCGGTAAAGCCGAATATAACACTCTGACTTGTTGTATGTAAGTTTATGTGTGGTTATGTGTGTGCGTGTGTCAATTCGTATATTACGTTCGTGTATTTATTTTTCTGTTATTGTTGCTACTGTTTAATTTTTGTAGTTATTGTGTCAGTCAGTCGTCGTTGTCATACAAGGACATTTTAGTTTTCCTCGAGATACACAACATTAAACAACGTCTAACGGTTGAATAAAACGTGTACAACTATAAAAACAACAACAATTAATTAACAAAATAGCAATAACAAGTTAACACTCATACATATACACCCATATGCATTTTCATTCATGTTAACAAATTGTGTTTTTTTTGTGTGTTTAGAAAAACAAACAAAAATAATCAAAATAGTACTACAACGTAAAGAAAAACAACACCCCCTCTTGGTAGTATTTTCTCTCACTTAAACACAATATAAAATTCTCAAATCACTTTTTCGCTCTCTCGAATTGAAAACCAGAAAAGAGAGTAGTAAAAATAATAATAAAATAAATATATAAAGGAAATTTGTCTTCAATTGTCATCAGGTGCATTTCCAGTGAACGAGTAATTAATTTGTTGTTTTCAAATGGTAAGTTTAATAAATTATTTTCTATTATTATTATTTAATTTTAAGTGTTTTTCTAATACTTTTATTTGTGTTAAGGGTTACGAAATAGGAAAGAATGGTTGAAAATTATTGAGTTTTTAACTTAATAAAGCGATTTTTGGATTTTATGCCAAATTTGGATTTTTGTTGTTAATTTTGGATATTTTGTTCTGCTGTAACACTAAACCTGATTAGGTCTGATTAGCTTTCAGTAGTACATAATAGATAGAAGACTGTAGGTCAGACAAAATACAGAGTATAACATTAACGTTCCAGCGACTCGTCTACCTCGCAGTTCAAATAGATTCCCATAGGTGTTAGCTCTAATATGGTACTTCACCAAGATTCTCTATCCGGGATCAATGTCTTGCAATTTGTGTCTCTGTAATAACCTAAACCTTAAGCTCTCACATCGATTAGCAGAGATCGTTATCGTACCATGTTTAATAGTTTTTGGTTTGAAAATATGGATAACATTGATCCAGTAAAATGTTGTTTTAAAAGAACGACACTTCATACCATAGGGCGACCACAACCATTGATTTATTGAAATAAAGATTTGATAAGTTGTTTTCGAGAAATGCTCATTTCAATTGGCCTTAACGATCTACCTCCGGGGGCATGTTACCTTTATGAAGGATCCTCATTTTGCTGTTATTGCAATCTTGGGAAATAGAGATAAACGCATGATGTTCAAATACATTCTCGAACCTTCCATAGAATGATTTGACATTGGGTTGAACCAGAGCACCACATATTCTGGTACCACGGAAACCGTTAGCCTGTAGGTTAGAGATTTTGACTTTGTCTTATCCAAAATATGAACATCTCAATTGGTTTCCAAGATCTCCCCCGGTGGAACACTCATCTTGGTGTTATTGCAATCTTGGGAAACTCATGATGCTAAAATGCATCCTGGAATGATTTGAGATGAAGTCGATGCATAATATCATATATTCTTGCACCAAGAAAACCGGTAGTCCGTAGAGCGGAGGTTCGGACTTTGTCTTGTACCTTCGGGTGGCACATGGTGGCTGTGGCTTAAACCCAAATTTGGGAAAAGTTAATGTCAGTTAAAAGACTGATGCAGGGTATATAGTTCGAGAACAATGCTTTTGCCGAGACAACAGATAACTCCACCCAGAAGAGTTACTGCTGTGCTAAACATTTGAAACGAGTTGGTGTTAAGTTTATATGAAACGGTATCTTACTTATACGTTTAGTGTATCTAGGAGTGTGTGTGTCAAATGTTGTTCTCTATGAGTGTGCCGAGTAAATTAGAAGTGTGATGGGATAAATGGTGACGATTAAAAGATATCTTTTACAAGTGATACCATTGAGTGTAAACCAATTTGTTTCAGGGTTTACACTGTTCGTATCGGATTTACTACTGTGTGTTCTCTCTGAGTAGGAACTAGTCCACGGCTTGATTTAATGGATTTGTGTTTCAGTCTACCGAATAAGTCTCAATGTCGTCGACTCAACAGTGGCCATCCCTTATGAATGGTTGTAAAAGAAAACTATGTTTCTACATCTCGGAAGTTGAGTAACAGATCTGTAAATAATCAGGGATTAGATAGCCCAAGTACTGTCTGTACATGGACCGACAGAAACATGAATAAAAATTTCCACCAGCGTGTAAGAAGCACAATAGGGCGCTGGGGTGTCGTCAGTAAGGCAAATACTTCTAGATATGGATATGTCAAGGTCATGCGTTTTAAAAACTTCCCGATTATTTACTGTGAAAGCACTGGTTAACGTCTTGGCGACATAATGCCAGCTTTGTTTGAAAAAGTGGCCTAAAATTAACGTTCAAAATGTGCTGCACTAAGAGCAGAGACGGTAGCTAATTGACCGAAATACACTCGAGGTCCATGAGGTCTTTTTTTCACAACAACAATCTTGAAAGATTGAATTTTGTCCTTGTGGGATGCTTGGTGGAGTTATAACCATAATGTTTACATTCTTCATTTCTTAAATTTCCAAATAGTCGCAAGATGTTCTAAATCTGTTAAAGAGATTTCATGGTGAAGATTTCTTTAAAAATTTGCCATTTATAACTGATTAAAACTATTTAGTCGAAAACATTTTTACTTTTTTTTTATATAATCTTCAAAAAGCGGTTAAATAAATTTTATTCCGAAAAAAACTTAAATTTCTTTTCCTTTACACTTTAGTTTTTATACCCTACAGTGGGAAGGGCATATTAGGTTTGTGATGATGTTTGTAACGCACAATAATATTGGTCCTATATCCACCTTAAAGTATACCAATCGGCTTAGAATCATTTTCTGAGTCGATTTAGCAATGTCTGTCCGTCTGTCCATGTAAAACTTGTAATCAAACTACAGATCGCAATTTTGAAGATAATTCAAAGAAATTTGCTACATGATCTTCTAAGGCTATTGAAAATGGTTAAGATCGGTCCATTATTTCACCTAGTCCCCATACAACTGAACCCCTGAATAGCGCTTTTAAGTTCATGATTATGTTACTGTACTCGTATCTCGACAGAAGGCCAAGTTCTATACTAGCCCTGATGACCTTCATGAACTATATAATTGTAGGACATCATTTGACCTTAGTCCCTATAGGAAGTCACCTTCAAAATTTTACTTAAATGTCCATAGTTTTGTTCAACAATAAATGGCTTAGATATATCTGACGTAAGGTACAATACAACTTAAATGTTTTATTATGAAAACTTATTCACATTTTACTTTTTGTAACAAGTGTAGAGTATTATATGATCGGCCTCACCCGACTATAATTCTTTACTTGTTTTTATATATTTCCACTATTCCATATATAAACACGATGATTGTTTGTTGTCTTATCACTAGTTTTATTCTATTTCATTTTTACAATTCTATGCACATAAAACAGCAAAAAATGAAAAAAAAACTGGAAAAGTACACACAGAACGAAATATACGATTTGAAAAATTCAGGTCATTGAATTATGTATACGAGTATATACGTATATACGTATGTATGTAACAATGTATGTGAAATAATGATTCCCTTTTCATTGTTGTTGATACAGTTGTTATAGCTGTTGTTGGGTTACGAAATGTATCATGTACCATTTTTCTGCTAATGGTTAACCCACCTCCTAAAATTGTTGTGTTTCTGTTCTAAAATTTAAATGTTTTTTTTCTTTAACTTTTACAACTGCTTTTTAAAATCATGTTTACGAGTTTTTAAGTATATGGCCCAAAATGTTTGTACTTATTTCCGCATTTATTTTAACCTAAATTTTTATAAAGATTACAACTCAATATGTTTGTTGCTTTCGTCCTTTTACAATTTACGCATATTAGACACAGCAAGAAAAGAAAAAAAATATGAAAAGGATAAAAAGTTTCCTTTTATACCTTTTCACCGAAAAGCATAAAAAGAAAACACGAATTTTTTAAGAAATCTTTTATCTAAGAGGAAATTAAAAAAGTTTTATTTGGGAGTGTTCATGATCATGCTAACCATCCAAGACTTGAAGTTCAATCAAGGACCTTCTCTTAAGTAGTCAATCTTCAGAGAATGTTCCAATAAACGAATTTAAAGTTTCCTTTATAATTGGCTTCTGTTCCAACTGATCATTCTACTCAACTCGCTAGTCTTATAGCAGCTTTATATCAAATTATGAAAACTTTTTTAACTTCTTTCAGATAACAAAGTAATCATTAAGATGCCGTCATATCTTTTCTTCAGAGATCAGAGTTGCAACGGTATATAACTACTTGAATTTCATTAATGCGGATTCGATGGGCACTACCATCTCTATAATTCAAACGTCTCCTAAACATCTACTTTTTTATAATATTCTCAGAAGTGATCTATAATCGTATTGTTGGGATTAAACGAACTTAAATTCAAAATCTTAATGGAGAAGTTATCTTATTATCTGGTTCTTTCAAATTGTCTAATCTCTGGCCATTGTTTACTGAATGTATTATTTTATTAAAGTTCAGAAAATCGGGACGTAATTCCTACGAATCTTTCAATCAGTGTTAGTCAAGAATACTATTTGCGGAATAACATCACTTTCAAGATACATACTTTAATGAATGCCTGACAGTGATAATGAAAGTATTCCAGAGTTTCAATGTTTCCTCTACGTAAGATCTACATTTGTCTGCATCACTCATAATACGTACCATCATACGTATTTCAGACTTGCTCATTTTGAGGAGATTTTTCGTCTTGTTCTCATCAGAGACCCCTCATAAGATCTTTGTGGTTCTATCCGTTTCATTATTCTAATTTTTTTAATTCAGCATTTGTTGCATCGAATTGTTTCGCGTTAGTCAGGTTAACTGTCTCGATCTAACATCCCTTTAAAGCTATGACTATCTCCGAGTGGCGAAGTACCCATATGATGTAAAATTTACCCCCGGGAAAGTACTTAGTCAAAGCTCTCCTACAATTCAATATGGTCCTAATTTTAAATCCATCACCTGTTACTGCCGTAATTGAACTCACGCTGTCCGTAAATATATTAAGAGCTGTAAGCGCCATATTTATCCCAATCCAATTCATAAACCACGTTATCGGCAGGACTTCCGCCTGGAAGCTTTTGTCATAATCAGGTCAACGGTAGTATATTCCCGGTTCTGACTCCTCAATATAAAACCCCAGGACCACATTGTCCCCAATCTAGAGCCAACAGTGTAGCAACAGATAAAAATTAATTTTTGATCTAATATTTCGCTTGAGTAAAGCATTCTACCGATGAGGCACGTCCCGTAATGACGTTCGCCTAAAGTAAACTGCCGTTCGGCTGTAACCTCCGCCTAATATCCCAAATATGTTTTAATGGGCGGAATATCCAACACTTTGTATCACTTTGTACCCAATCTAGAGCCATCAGTATAGCAATAGATTCCAATTGGTTTTTGCTCTAATGTTCCGCTTGGGGTTTCCAAAGTTCCCGATGTTGCTCGTCCCATAATGACGTTCGCCTAAGATTAAGTGCTATGAGGCTGTAACCTCCGCCTTATATCCTAAAGTGGCGGAATATCCAACAACTTTGCCAGAGACAAAACATAAGCCAATTACACTTCTATAAAGCAAATTTGTCATTGTATGACTAAGCCCCCATTCCATGCCCATAGTTCTCCTTCATATCACCCACTACCGATATGACTTGTTGATCCTATCATCCTTTTAATTAATGTTCGAATCTGCTAGTTTGGGTTTAACCTTTAGCCATGACGTACACCCCAAAACGAGCTCTTTAATTTAAAAGCGTCAAGACAAAATTCCATCCAAGAGCTACTGGTTTTCGTGTTACCTGATTATATTACTCTTTGTATCATATACAACCTGGTCATTTCTGAACCATTTACGAGATCTAGTTAGTTTTGTGACCTTTCTGAGCTTAAGGGAAGGAAAATTATAGAAAACTAGAAAAAAATGGAATCATAAGAGATGGGCTACAAAGACTGCCTTGTCTTGCTAATACAGGCTCAAGACATCAACGCCTCAGATCAGTGTTTTGACCTAGTCATCGCTGACATGCATTTCTTTGGCTGATACCATCGATGCATCTGATATTTAAAGGAAATTGAGAGTGCCTACGTTTTCCAAGTTCTAAAGCTAAAATGTAAGCCAAGGGGGTCATGTAGTCAGGGGCACTAGTGTTTTGTTGAAAATATGAAGGTCTCCTATTATCTAGGCACCGATTAGGCTCTTAACTTTATATTAGTCTTACTAATGCCTGCATGCTTTCTGTTAAATTAAATTTTCCCCCAAAACCGAAAATTTTCCATACAAAATATAAAAATAAGGAAAAAGCAAAAATGAAAATAAGTAAAAAAATTATAGTCGGGCAAGGTCGACCATATAATACCCTATACCTGTTAGAATAATTAAAATGTGATTAAGTTTTCATAATAAAACATTTAAGTTGAATTGTACCTTGCCTTGTTCCTTGCATTTAAGTCAAATTTTGAACGGGGCTTTTTATAGGGACTAAGGTCAAATGAGGCCCTATAATTATAGAGTTCATGAGGGTCATTAAAGCTAGTGTAGAACTTGGTTTTGCAGCTTTTTGTCGACATACGCGTATATTAAACATTGAAAGCCCTATTCCGCGGGTTCAGTTGTATGGGCGCTAGGTGGAATAATGGACCGATATTAACCATTTGCAATAGGCTTCGTCTACGGTACTATAGAAGATCATGTATCAAATTTCATTAAATTATCTTTAAAATTGCGATCTGTAGTTTGTTTACAATGAACCCCCAGGTTTAGTTGTATGGGGGCTAGGTGAAATAATGAACCGATCTTAACCAATTATCGTCCTTGGGATAATAGACGATTATGTACCAAATTTCATTGAATTATCTTCAAAATTGCGAACTGTAGTTTGATTACAAGTTTTACAAGGACTGACAGACAGACAGATGGACAGACAGACAGACGGACATAGCTAAATCGGATATAGGGCCAATATTATTGTGCGCTATAAACATTAGCACACAAATCCTATACACCCTTCAAACTAAAGTGGTGTGGGGTATAAAAACAATAATGTGCCCCCCCAAAATATCGAGCATGAACGGCGGCTATTTCTTAACCACATTTGTGGTCCATATATGTGTTTATATCATTTTAAAGACTCAAATGCCAATGATTTATAAATGAAATTGTTTTCCTATAAAGATTTCTTCATTCAATAACAAAACTGTTGCCAAATATTGACTTAATTCCTATAAAGAAAAAGCATAATAAAAAAACCAACAAATGCGTTTGTTAACCTTTTGAACTTTTAAATCCAAACGGGGTATATAAAAAAACATACATATTAGACCCTATGCAGCAGCATTTATTCATATGTTACACAATGGACCATATTCTTTTCTTTTGACTTTTTGCTTAAAATGTTGCCCTTTTAGTGCTTTATTTTAATATATTTTTTTTAAATTTAATATTACACAGTTTATTGCACAAGTTAAGCGTTATTTATTGTTGTAATACTCACACATATTTTATTGTTATAAAACTTAAGTGTTTTCATTATTGTTATTACATACATATATAATACTATTACGACTACAAGTAGAAGTATTATTATATAGTAAAAATATGAAAAATTGATCTTGAGGGACTTTTAACGAGTCATTGAGTGTGTTAGTCGTTCATGAACCAAAGTGTATGTATGTATGTACGACGACATAGTACTCATATGGTGGACAATATAACAAATACTATATTCATTGCACATTTTGTTGTTGTTGTTTTTTACATTTTCTTGTGAAATTTATATATATTATGGCTTTTTGGGTTGTATTGAACCTTCATTGTGCACTTTCTAAAGTGTGACAGTTAATTGCAGTGGTGGTTGTAAAGGAATGTAAAGTTAAAACTTATAAAAAGATCAGTTTTCCCAGTTGAAATCCACAAATTTTTACTATAACAGCTGTTGATATGGCTCGAGATGCTAGCGATCAATAGAATGATCGAACAAACTGAGATCAAATGGTCTTATCAAACTGCGATCATTAAGTTTAATATAATCAATATTTTTTGAGTTTTTTTTTGTTTTGTTGATATGGCTCGAGATGCTAGCGATCAAGAGTAGTCAAACAAACTGAGATCAAATGATCTGATCAAACTGTAACAAACTGAGATCAATTGGTCTGATCACACTGCGATCATTAGGTTTAATATGATCAATATTTATTTGAGTTTTTTGTTTTGTTGATATGGCTCGAGATGCTAGCGATCAGAATTGTAAAACAAACTGCGATCAAATGATCTGATCAAACTGTAACAAACTGAGATCAAATGGTCTGATCAAACTGCTATCATGAAATATTGTTTTTTATATATTGTTTTTTTCTTTTGTTGATATGGCTCGAGTTGCTACGATCAGAATGATAAAACAAAGTGAGTGAAATGATCTGATGATCATTTATTTATTTTAGTTTTTTGTTTTCTTGATATGGTTTCAAATGCTAGCGATCAAGAAGGGTCGAACCTACTGCAATCAAATGACCTGATAAAACTGTAATCATGATGGGTTTTGGATAAAGCACATAACAAGAGGCTTAACAGTTTAGAATTCAAATATCTCATTGAATGTGGATCATAGTTAAATTCCACATTGACGTTATATCTTTACCAAGTTATGATTTTAAAGATATATATTATACCCTACACCACATATAGTGGGGAGGATATATTGGGTTTGTGCTGATGTTTGATATTGGTCCTATAGTCCGTCAGGTCGCAATTTTGAAGATAATTCAATGAAATTTGATACATGATGGTCTATTGTCCCGGACGGCGATATTGTAATTAAAACGAAGTCTATTGAAAATGGTTAAGATCGGTCAATTACTTCACCTAGCCCCCATACAACTGAACCCCCGAATAGGGCTTCTTATCAAACTGCAGGTCTCAATTTTTAAGATAATTCAGTAACATTTGGCACATGATCTTCTATGGTACCGTAGACGAAGCCTATTGAAAATGGTTAATATCGGTCCATTATTTTACCTAGCCCCCATACAACTGAACCTCCGAATGTAATCAAACTACAGGTCGAAATTTTGGATATAATTCAGTGAAATTTCGCACATGATCTTTTATGATACCGTAGACGAAGCCTATTGAAAATGGTTAATATCGGTCCATTATTTCACCTAGCCCCCATACAACTGAGCCTGCCAAATAAGGCTTTTAAGCCAAGTTCTATACTAGCCCTGATGACTCTTATGAACTCTATAATTATAGGGCTCCCTTCAAAATTTGACTTAAATGTCCACAGTTTTATTCCACAATAAACGGCTTAAGTATTTCTGAGACAAGGTACAATTCAACTTAATTGTTTTATTATGAACTTAAGCAGATTTTATTTCTGTAAAAGGTGTAGGGTATTTTATGGTCGGCCTCGCCCGACTATAATTTCTTATTTGTTTTAGAATAGTTTCTCGTCCTTTTGAAAAATAAACAGGCCAACTGTTTTTAAGTAAAAATCTTTTGTGGACTGACCACAGGTGAAGCACATAAGAACATTTTAAAACGTTTTTTACAATAAAGTGATCTTTTGGTGATCATTTTAAATTCGATTTCTATTGAATTCTTGATCTTGGAATGATCTCAAAGCCTTTTGGGAAATAACTAAGGCAACTGTTTTTATACCTCCCGAAACTATTGCAAGAAAAATTATGGGACAATTAACAACATGTAAAGTGGAATAGTTAAGGAGATCACTAATGACTACGTTATAGTGATCACTTGGTGATCTTGTCAAAATAGAATTTTTTCAATTCTTACAAATAAAGTAATGATCAGTTGAAACAAATAATTGATTGAATAAGCAAAATTTAAATAAATTTGTTTTTGCAAACGACCCATTTTAAAAAAAAAAAAACATTTACAACATTACAAGTATCTAGCCTATAAGATACCTATTGCAAATATTCACTATATTTATTGATTTTTAATCGAAAATTATTTTTCTTTTGTACCTAATCTCTGACTTTGATCTGCCATAAACAATACAGCCTTGTAATTTTTTTGTTCATACTTTATGTCTTTTTATAGAGAAACATTTTATAATTAAACACTTGTTATCAATTCAATTGCGTTTGTTCATTGTATCGTGACTAGGCTGAGTTTTTTTCTTTTTCATTCTCTGTGCCTTTAATGCTTGTACTATATGAACAAGTATTGGGTTTCAGACACACCATTTGCCGTAAATGATAAAAAAAGCGATAAAATATTGATAATATTTAGTATCACATACTAAAATGTATATACATACATATGTACACATGTTCATACGCGTTTATATATAAATATTTATGTATAAAGATGGTGTGGGAGCTTATATATGTTTTTTTATATATAAGTAAGTTTCTACTATTTGTATATTATACATATGTCGTACTATATAAATATTAAAACCTTTAGAGACTAAAAGCAAAAAGTACTTATAGTACAATAAATTGTGACTTTAGTAGGTTTGCAAATGGCGCGTACGCACATACATATATACATATAATCTGCAAGTTTATGATAAACTTAATAAAAAATTTGTAGAAAATTGCAGAAAATTTGCTCAATATAAAATTTGTTATGAATGTATATGTCTCTAACAGATAACTTATGGCGATTATAGTGTGAACTTGTGTGTATAAAGATATAATTACATTATGTGGCCTGGCAGTGAGTAAAGAATATCGGTGTTTTAACAATCCCAAAGGTATAGTTTATAGTTCAAGGTTAATTTGCTAACTAAAAACTATGCAGCAGTTTATGGTTAGCTCTATAACCATGTCGATACCATGTCAAGACGACAGGCTTTAGACTGGTACATAGTCCATACAATAGAATGGTTTATAGTATATACTATAAACTGATTTATAAACGAGACTATAGACTGATCTAAAGAGGGATCTATAGTCCAAACTACAGACTGAACTATAGTCCACACGATAGATTAATCTATAAATCAGACTTAAGACTGATCTATAAAAACGACTATAGACTGTTATTTAGACGGATATATAGTCTTATCTATATACTTATCTAGACCGATCTGTTAACCAGACTATAGAATGATATAATGACGTATCTAGACTGATCTATAAACCCGATATAATGACGGATCTATAGTCCAAACCATAGACTGATCATTAGTCCAAACTATATCTTAATCTATAGTCTAGAATACAGACTGATCTATAGTTCAGAAAATAGATTGATATATAAACCAGACTATAGACTGATCTATAGTTCAGAAAATAGATTGATATATAAACCAGACTATAGACTGATCTATAGTCCAGACTACAGACTGAACTAAAGTCTAGTCTATAGCACAAACTATAGAGTGATCTATAGTCTAGACTGATCTATAGTACAGACTATAGATTAATCTACAGTCCCGACTATAGAATGATCTATAGTCCCGACAATTGAGTGATATATAGTACAGACTAGAGTACTGATTATAGTCCAGGCTATAGTACAGACTATAGTCCAGACTATAATACAGAATATAGTCCAGACTATAGACTTATTATAGTTCAGACTATGGACTTACCTATTGTCCACACTATAGACTGATCTATAGTCCAGACTATAGACTGATCTATAGTCCAGACTATAGACTGATCTATAGTTTAGACTATAGACTGATCTGTAGTCCATACTATAGACTGATCTAAAGTCCAGACTATAGACTGATCTATAGTCCAGACTATAGACTGATCTATAGTCCAGACTATAGACTGGTCTGTAGTCCAGACTATAGACTGATCTATAGTCCGGACTATAGACTGATCTATAGTCCAGACTATAGACTAAACTATAGTCCAGACTATAGACTAAACTATAGTGCAGACTAAAGACTAAATTATAGTCCAGACTATAGACTGATCTATAGCCCAGACTATAGACTAAACTATAGTTCAGACTATAAACTAAACTATAGTCCAGACTATAGACTAAACTATAGTTCAGACTATAGACTAAACTATAGTTCAGACTTTAGACTGGTCTCTAGTTCAGACCTTAGACTGATATATTGTCCAGACTATAGACTGATTATAGTCCAGACTATAGATCTATAGTCCAGACTATAGACTAAACTATAGTCCAGACTATAAACTAAACTATAGTCCAGACTATAGACTAAACTATAGTTCAGACTATAGACTAAACTATAGTTCAGACTTTAGACTGGTCTATAGTTCAGACCTTAGACTGATATATTGTCCAGACTATAGACTAATTATAGTCCAGACTATAGATTGATCTATAGTTCCATTTCAAATATTCACTTAAAAATTAAACTCTTTTCATTCGTACTTAACTCTTTTTTTTATGTCTGTATCTTGTTTTTTTGACGTTAAATATGCTTAACAGTGGGTTGTTAATATTAATTAAACAAAACCCCAAATAAAAAACTAAATTCCCATAAAGAAATATAATAAATAAATAATATAAAAAACAAGAATTAATTTGTTACACATTTTCCACACATGTGAGATTTGGAACTCGTAGAAATATTCCGACACAAACTTCTATTAAAACTGTATGTGTGTGTTTCTATTCCTTCGAACTTTTGCTTTTATTTTGGTTGTTTGTTGGTTATAATGAGCAAATGAGTCTTGGCTCGTAAATACCAAAAATATATAGATTAAAAAAAAAGAGAGAGAGAGAGAGAGAGAATAAAAGAACAGACAAAACGTGTAGTATATCATAAAAACTTAGATCAAACATAAAGATAAACAATTTCTTATTTAAATATTGAAAATAAAAACAGAAAAAATCTTAATATAAATTAAGACCCCAAAAGAAGTTTATAAACAGATAACAAAGTAGAACAATCAACATTGGCAACAAAAATTTTTGTTTTTAACTTATATTCACACAAAATACAATAAAACAACAATAGGTACAATATCGTCTCAAAAACATTATAAAGAGAGACGAAAAAATATCAAACAATTCTATTTATTTTATTCATTTCTTACTGTTGTTAAATATAAATAAAAAACATCGAATTTCTCATACCTAAAGCCCAATCAATCAAACCAAACTATTTAGCCAACCAACCATCCAACCAACGAACCATCATCATCCCCAATACACGAGTTATTTCAAGATAAATGCTATAACATATAGAAATCTACAACTACAAATCTAGTTTATTACTACTCGAACTAACTAACTACTACTGTGTCTAACAATCAGTGTATTTTCTTAAAATAAATACGGGCAAGTTGAGCTACTCGAATTTGTTTTGGTAATTTTTGCTTAACATTCGGTTTTATACATTTCTTTGGATTAATGGTTTTAAGATGACAATGAACATTATAGTCGAGACTATAGATTAATCTATAGTTAAGACTATAGATTGGTCTATAGTTAAGACTATAGATTGGTCTATAGTTAAGACTATAGATTGGTCTATACTTAAGACTATAGATTGGTCTATAGTTAAGACTATCGACTGGTCTATATTCAAGACTGGTTTATTTTTCATATCATAGATGGATCTATAGTCCAGACCATAGACGGGTCTATAGTCTGATCTATAGTCCAGACCATAGACGGCTCTATAGTCTGATCTATAGTTTAAACTATAGACTGATTTATAGTCTACACTTTAGACTGATCTATAGTGTAGACTAAAGACTGATCTACAATCTAGTCTAAAGACTGATCTATAGTCTAGTCTATAGACTGATCTATAGTCTAGACTATAGGTTAATCTCCAACCTAGACTTCAAACCGATCTGTAGTCCAGACTATAGACTGATCTATAGTCCAGACTGTAGACTGATCAATAGTTAAGACTATAAACTGATCCATAGTCCAGACTATAGAAGGATCTGTATTCCAGACTATAAACTAATCTGTAGTCCAGACTATAAACTGATCTATAGTCCAGACCATAGACTGATCTATAGTCCAGACTATAGACTGATCTATAGTCCAAACTATCGACTGATCTATATACTGGACTATAGATCCAGACTATAGACTGATCTATAGTCCAGACTATAGACTGATCTATAGTCCAAACTATAGACTGATCTATAGTTCAGACTATAGACTTATCTATAGTCTAGACTATAGAGTGATCTATAGTCCAGACTATAGACTGATCTATAGTAAAGACTATAGACTGATCTATAGTCCAGACTATAGACTGATCTATAGTCCAGACTATAGAATGATCTATAGTCCAGACTATGGAATGATCTACAGTCCAGACTATAGAATGATCTATAGTCCAGACTATAGAATGATCTATAGTCCAGACTATAGACTGATCTATGGTCCAGACTATAGACTGATCTATAGTCCAGACTATAGAATGATCTATAGTCCAGACTATAGACTGATCTATAGTCCAGACTATAGACTGATCTATAGTCTAGACTATAGACTGATCTATAGTCCAGACTATAGACTGATCTATAGTTCAGACTATAGACTGATCTATAGTCCAGACTATAGACTGATCTATAGTCCAGACTATAGACTGATGTATAGTCCAGACTATAGACTGATGTATAGTCCAGACTATAGACTGATGTATAGTCCAGACTATAGACTGATGTATAGTCCAGACTGATCTATAGTCTATACTATAGACTGATCTATAGGTCAGAGTATAGTCTGATCTATAGGCCAGATCTATGGACCAGTGATATTTGCTTTGATCTTTTCTTAGATCTTGTGCTTATCGACATACAAGATTGCTTTCCCTCGAAAAGGCAATTAAAGTAGACATATATACCAAATTGGATCTACATATATAATCAATCTCTTACTCTCTGTATATTATATTCTTTAATGTCTTTTCAAATAAGCTTTTAATCATAGTTTACATAACGAAAGCTCTGTATATCTCGACCTCAAGCACATGACTTTAATTGCAACTAAATGATTTGCAAAAATTAAAAAAAAATTAAATTTCAGGTTATTTTTTTAAATATAATTATGTTATTATTAAACAAAGTTTGATTGATCGGTTTATGACTACAAAATAAAAAATTGTCTTATTTAGTTTATATATTTACACTATAGAACTAAATAGTAGAAATAACAAATACTATTTTAGTTGTTTTTGTTATATGTTACTATGTTTAACTAAAAACATCTTTATTTTTAGATGATTCTGCGAAACAGTAGTGATGAAAAATATAGTCGAGTTTAAAATTACATCAATAAATCCGAAGAAATACACCCTAGGCCTCTATGTTAGTTAGTTAGGTAGTTAGTTAGGTAGTTAGTTAGTTAGTTAGTTAGTTAGTTAGTTAGTTAGTTAGTTAGTTAGTTAGTTAATTAGTTAGTTAGTTAGTTAGTTAGTTAGTTAGTTAGTTAGTTAGTTAGTTAATTAGTTAGTGAGTTAGTTGGTTAGTTAATAAGGAAGGGTGATGTCTATTCATATGCGAAATCCACCTAGTTCTGTTGGTTGCAATAATCCTTCCTTCCCATTCTTAACTACTCATATGCTGCTATATTTTTAACCACTATTGTTTACAATACATTTGCAACTCTATCTCTAAGATTTTTTCTGTGAGAGAGTGTGGTTTAATAATATTTAATTTAACGCTTCGTTAACAATTGCTAACAAAACGTAAATAAATACGACAAAATACCGTCATTGTATTCCAAAATAAAATACACACAAAAACAACTACAACAAAAAACACTATAATATTTAAAATATAATAGAATTTTATACTTAACTATTATAAAAAAAACATGAATAATAATATAGAAAATATAAGAAAAAAATTGCAAAAATACGAAAAAAAGACTTCAGAATAGTCAAACACACTATAACGTTGATGACATCATAAAATATATGGTTATCTTGAAGGCAGGCAGGGAGTCGTACGATGTTAAGAAATTTTATGAATGATTTTGTGATTATTTTTATTTTTCAAAGTTTGGTAACTTTTATATCTTTAAGTAAAATTCGAAATTTCTATTTAATTATTAATGAAATTTTAATTCATTTAAAACATCTTATTTAAATCTGATTTGCCATCTTCTAATTAATAGATATTAATTGTCTATTAACTTAATTTGAAATTATGTATTGAAATTATAACCATCCCTTACATTTGAATGCCATGTGTAATGTGTTCACATTACTTTAATTCTTTATTATAGACATTATATTAATGTTACTTTATATTTTTGTTAATTATATTTTTTGTTGCTCTCTAATTGAATTTTAAACAAATAATGATTTCTTTTTTGTTATTTTTTCCCTCTTTAAGTGTTTGTTACTTTTTTTATCTTATCTATTAGTGGTAAAAAAAAAATAAGTAACACAAGTATAAATATTTATTTCGAAATTCCCTGCAGTTTTCATGTCGTTATAATTAACTTTAAATTTGTAAAGAAAACATTGAAAGACTTGTGAAAATATTTCAAATAACATTTTGCTGCTGAATTTTGGATTAAACACGAAGGCTCAGCATTCTAGTATAGTTGTAGTTCAGTTCTAGTTCAGTTTTGGTTCATTCCTAGTTCAGTTCTAGTTCAGTTTTAGTTTTAGTTCAGTTCTAGTTCATTCCTAGTTCAGTTCTAGTTCAGTTCTAGTTCAGTTCTAGTTCAGTTCTAGTTCAGTTCTAGTTCAGTTCTAGTTCAGTTCCAGTTCAGTTCTAGTTCAGTTCTAGTTCAGTTCTAGTTCAGTTCTAGTTCAGTTCTAGTTCAGTTCTAGTTCAGTTCTAGTTCAGTTCTAGTTCAGTTCTAGTTCAGTTCTAGTTCAGTTCTAGTTCAGTTCAGTTCTAGTTCAGTTCTAGTTCAGTTCTAGTTCAGTTCTAGTTCATTTCTAGTTCATTTCTCTATAGACTGATCTATAGTCCAGACTATAGACTGATCTATAGTTCAGACTATAGACTGATCTATAGTCCAGACTATAGACTGATCTATAGTCCAGACTATAGACTGATGTATAGTCCAGACTATAGACTGATGTATAGTCCAGACTATAGACTGATGTATAGTCCAGACTATAGACTGATGTATAGTCCAGACTGATCTATAGTCTATACTATAGACTGATCTATAGGTCAGAGTATAGTCTGATCTATAGGCCAGATCTATGGACCAGTGATATTTGCTTTGATCTTTTCTTAGATCTTGTGCTTATCGACATACAAGATTGCTTTCCCTCGAAAAGGCAATTAAAGTAGACATATATACCAAATTGGATCTACATATATAATCAATCTCTTACTCTCTGTATATTATATTCTTTAATGTCTTTTCAAATAAGCTTTTAATCATAGTTTACATAACGAAAGCTCTGTATATCTCGACCTCAAGCACATGACTTTAATTGCAACTAAAATGATTTGCAAAAATTAAAAAAAAATTAAATTTCAGGTTATTTTTTTAAATAAATTATGTTATTATTAAACAAAGTTTTGATTGATCGGTTATGACTACAAAATAAAAAAATTGTCTTATTTAGTTTATATATTTACACTATAGAACTAAATAGTAGAAATAACAAATACTATTTTAGTTGTTTTTGTTATATGTTACTATGTTTAACTAAAACATCTTTATTTTTAGATGATTCTGCGAAACAGTAGTGATGAAAAATATAGTCGAGTTTAAAATTACATCAATAAATCCGAAGAAATACACCTAGGCCTCTATGTTAGTTAGTTAGGTAGTTAGTTAGGTAGTTAGTTAGTTAGTTAGTTAGTTAGTTAGTTAGTTAGTTAGTTAGTTAGTTAGTTAATTAGTTAGTTAGTTAGTTAGTTAGTTAGTTAGTTAGTTAGTTAGTTAGTTAATTAGTTAGTGAGTTAGTTGGTTAGTTAATAAGGAAGGGTGATGTCTATTCATATGCGAAATCCACCTAGTTCTGTTGGTTGCAATAATCCTTCCTTCCCATTCTTAACTACTCATATGCTGCTATATTTTTAACCACTATTGTTTACAATACATTTGCAACTCTATCTCTAAGATTTTTTCTGTGAGAGAGTGTGGTTTTAATAATATTTAATTTAACGCTTCGTTAACAATTGCTAACAAAACGTAAATAAATACGACAAAATACCGTCATTGTATTCCAAAATAAAATACACAAAAACAACTACAACAAAAAACACTATAATATTTAAAATATAATAGAAATTTATACTTAACTATTATAAAAAAAACATGAATAAATATAGAAAATATAAGAAAAAATTGCAAAAATACGAAAAAAGACTTCAGAATAGTCAAACACACTATAACGTTGATGACATCATAAAATATATGGTTATCTTGAAGGCAGGCAGGGAGTCGTACGATGTTAAGAATTTTATGAATGATTTTGTGATTATTTTTATTTTTCAAAGTTTGGTAACTTTTATATCTTTAAGTAAAATTCGAAATTTCTATTTAATTATTAATGAAATTTTAATTCATTTAAAACATCTTATTTAAATCTGATTTGCCATCTTCTAATTAATAGATATTAATTGTCTATTAACTTAATTTGAAATTATGTATTGAAATTATAACCATCCCTTACATTTGAATGCCATGTGTAATGTGTTCACATTACTTTAATTCTTTATTATAGACATTATATTAATGTTACTTTATATTTTTGTTAATTATATTTTTTGTTGCTCTCTAATTGAATTTTAAACAAATAATGATTTCTTTTTTGTTATTTTTTCCCTCTTTAAGTGTTTGTTACTTTTTTTATCTTATCTATTAGTGGTAAAAAAAAATAAGTAACACAAGTATAAATATTTATTTCGAAATTCCCTGCAGTTTTCATGTCGTTATAATTAACTTTAAATTTGTAAAGAAAACATTGAAAGACTTGTGAAAATATTTCAAATAACATTTTGCTGCTGAATTTTGGATTAAACACGAAGGCTCAGCATTCTAGTATAGTTGTAGTTCAGTTCTAGTTCAGTTTTGGTTCATTCCTAGTTCAGTTCTAGTTCAGTTTTAGTTTTAGTTCAGTTCTAGTTCATTCCTAGTTCAGTTCTAGTTCAGTTCTAGTTCAGTTCTAGTTCAGTTCTAGTTCAGTTCTAGTTCAGTTCTAGTTCAGTTCTAGTTCAGTTCTAGTTCAGTTCTAGTTCAGTTCTAGTTCAGTTCTAGTTCAGTTCTAGTTCAGTTCTAGTTCAGTTCTAGTTCAGTTCCAATTCAGTTCTAGTTCAGTTCTAGTTCAGTTCTAGTTTTAGTGTTAATCGATTTTGAACAAATCTTTGAAATCCCACCTAATATATCAGATCACTTTTAACAGCCTCTCTTAATTATGACATTTCTCATAAATCACAATTCAATTTGAAAATCTATTTCTATTTAAATACTTATACGTTTGAACTGTCTTCAACCTCAAACATCTGCATAATTTAAAATAAAAAAGTATAGTTTTTCTTTTGTTTCTCTCAATCGTGCCATCTTCAATGATGCATGAAAAATTTATGAGATAAAAACTGAATGTTCAACGCCAAGTTGCAAAATAGCAAAGAAATAAAAAAAAAAAAATATGAAGAAATTCATATTCAAACCGCCTTTTTTTACACATGTATGAATTTTCAAATTTCAATTCATTCATGTCGGCATAATAACGATAATAATGAAGACGCTGCACACAATTTCCTATGCTTTTTAGAGCTGTCCGCTAAATGGAAAGCAAAAAATCAAGGAAAGAAAAAAAAAAAAACATTGCTAAAGTGAATGAATGGAATGAGTTTTCGATTTGCACCTTCAAGTATTAAGTGAAAAATCTGTAAAGCTGTCAATTACTAGTGTGAGGAGTATGTTGTAAGTTGTTGTTGTTTTTGTTTTACTTTCATGCCTGGTTGACTGCATTTACTAACAAGTTACTAGATAAAAGCTTTTTCTTCTTAGACATGCCAGTTTATTATATATTTTTATGAAGTTTTTGTTTTTTTTTGTATTAACTTTTAAGTGGGGGAAATTTTGTAAAAAAAAAATAACTTAAAAAAGAAAAGGTCGGTTATAGTATTAACGCCTTAATAGTTAAAAATAGATGCTGCCATTAATAAGAGTAAATCATTTGATTTATAACTTTTTGATGGATAATTTGCTTAAATTTTGAAATATTTTTGTATAAAGCTTTTTTCTTTGATATCGAGTTTAATTGTTAATTTATTGGATTTGTAACTAATAATAAATTAAAAAGTTGTTGAATGAAGAAAAATGGTGGGTGTTTTATAAAAGCGAAAGTTTTGAATGAAAAATCAAAATAAATTTCATATTTGTGAAACATTTGGCCTTCACACTTGGTGACATGCAAGACCATGTTGTTAAATGCTTTAAAATTCTTAATTACTTTTCAATCTTGCTTGAAAATGGTAATGGTATAGTCTTTGGACTAGAGCCACTTGGGCCTGCAGATCTTATCCGTTACATTTTCTTGTTCAATGAATGTCGAAGTGCTTTACGTGAGTACCAGGCATGAAGCTCTACCCAACGGTGGTCATTTTCATCCATTGGGTAGACTTGAACAACGGTCTACCATCGCCACTGAATCCTTCAATGAAGAACTCAGGTTGCAATTTTTGTACATGTATTGGATCGGTCCATGTAAAAGCACTTTGCTAAAGTATTCGTGCTTTCTAATCTCTAACCATTGCTGTCCCGTTGCTTAACTTCCGAAATGTAAAATATCACATCCGTTTACAACCACGCAGATGGAATGGCCTATGTTGAATCGGCAACAGCACCTAGAGACGTAACCAGTGGACCGAAGTACGAATGCATCAAATAAGCCAAAGACTTTGTTCTTACTCACAGGGACACACTGTGGTAATTCTGATATGAACATACTTAAGCCGTTGGTTGTTGAATAAAATTGTGGATATTTAAGTGAAAGTTTAGTATAGAACTTGGTTTTGCAGCTTTTTGTCAAGATAATAAATTATGAACTTGAAAGCTCTATTTTTCGGGTTCAGTTGTACGGGGGCTAGGTGAAATAATGGACCGATGTTATCCATTTTCCATAGGCTTCATCTACGATACCATAGAAGATTATGTGTCAAATTTTATTGAATTATCTCTGAAATTGCGACCTGTAGTTTGATTACAAAGTTTACAAACCCTATTCGGGGGTTCAGTTGTATGTGGGCTAGGTGAAATAGTGGACCGATCCTAACCATTTTCAATAGGCTTCGTCCCTGGGAGAATAGCAGATCATTGAATTTCATTGAATTATCTTCAAAATTGCGACCTGTAGTTTAATTGGTTTGTTTACATAGATGGACGGACAGACGGAATCGAAACTTTAGCTTAAGCTTGTAATACGAGTCTCATATGTAAGTTTCCTATTTGAGAACATTGATTTACATTGTTTCACTTAAACTGATAACATATTGATCTTAATTTATAAAAAAATGCAAATTAACATTAACACTATGAATACAATATTTTATACTCATCCATATATACAGCTATAGTCCAAAAACAAACAGTGACAGAAAAAAGTTGACAGCCAAAAACTCTAAATTATTTTTAAAGGAAGAATAAGTCGCTAAACTATTGAGGAATTTAGTTGAAATTTATTTTAATTTTTCAAAAGTTTTTCTTGCAAAATAATTATTTTTAATTTATTTTAATTTCTCAAAAATTTTTCTTACAAAATTTGTCCGACACTGTTTTGCAAAAACACATACAAAACATTTGTATTTACACATATTTTTTATGACTAACAAACTAACTGTCTGTCTATCTGCGTGTATAATTTATTTATTTTATTGTACAGATATTTGTCTAAAATCTAGCATTAAATGAGGGTTATTTACACACATTGAGAAACTAAAAGATACAAACATACATATGTATATAGATACAGATACGCTTACATACTACTAACGTTCAATGACCGTTTTGTTGGGTTGATTGGTTTGCTGTTGACTTGGTCGGATGAATGGCTGTATGATGATAATGATGATAGTTTTGGTTTTGTTTTATATATATTTTTTTGCAATTGAGGTTTCATTAGCAAAAAAAGCAAACTAAAACCCACCAAGCAATGTCTCTATAATTTTGTACTTTATATGCCGCTATTGGAAAACTATTTTATGACAATGTTTCAAATCTCTACATACACAAACTATCAAATTAACAGACAATCCGACCGACCGACCGACAAACATACACAAGTGTAAATGAACTGACAAATGTAATGAAACTAAATACTACTCTCAGCATACCACCACTCCAACCACCACACCCCTTTTTGTTGTTATTTTAACAGAAATAAAAAGGCCAACATACTCGGAATACTTCATCGCCTCCATTGCCGCTACCGCCAACACAAATGACAATTCATTTTGTACATTGTCGTTTGGTTTTCATAATTGACAGACTTATAGACATAAATACAAATTTTTTTCTACTAAGACTTTACTAAAATGAAGTTGAATTCAATTGTTTATTGTAATAGATACATACATATGTATGTTGTGTGTTTAATTGTAGAGTTTTTTAAAACCTATATTAATACGAAAGGAGTTGAGAGTTTGTATATAATAATCGATAAATAGTGAATCCGAGTGTATTAGCCTGGAGGCAGAGACATGTTCAAGGGACACACATGAGTAAGGAATGTCTTCGAAACTTTATATTCTTTATTTCAAGTTCAGTTCTAGTTCAGTTCTTGTTCAGTTCTAGTTCAGTTCTAGTTCAGTTCTAGTTCAGTTTTAGTTCAGTTTTAGTTCAGTTCTAGTTCAGTTCTAGTTCAGTTCTAGTTCAGTTCTAGTTCAGTTCTAGTTCAGTTCTAGTTCAGTTCTAGTTCAGTTCTAGTTCAGTTCTAGTTCAGTTCTAGTTCAGTTCTAGTTCAGTTCTAGTTCAGTTTTAATTCAGTTCTATTTCAGTTCTAGTTCAGTTCTAGTTCAGTTCAGCAAAGAGTGATATTACTTGAGCCCTCTTATATGTATATAAAAAGTATAATACGAACTGATAAAGGGATCGTCCCTTCCCTCAAATTTGTGTTGTAGTAGTGACAACACCGACTGATTGTCTTTAGTATAAAAGTTATTGTGTCTGAACTTAAGAAATTAAAAAAATATGTATGACTAATTGCCATGCGTTCAAGTCACGTTTAGAAACTCATATATTTGTTTTATGTTTAAAATATGTATGTTTAAAAATGAGTTAAAAACACATTGCTGTTTTATTTTTTCAAGTTACTCATTGACTTTATGAATATAATTATTCATAAATTAGCATTAAGTGGTAAATAAAAATAGAAACAAAAAGAGAAAGAAACTAAAAATACATAAATTGTATATAAAACCATAAAACCATTTTCATTTTAAACATGTGTTAGACAAATGACGGACGCTTCTTTTTCCGATACCAGTTTAGAAACTTACAAGTACACTTACACCCCAGAATGATAAGACTGGAAAGAAAAGAAGTTCAACTTGAAGTTACAAGTCAAGTTAGTGGTTTTATTTGATTATAGAATACAAAGAATTAACTTTTTCGCCCACCCAAATTTTGTTTTGTTGTAATAAATTACTAAATACCTTTGATCGAAAAGTTTAGAAAGTGTTGGTATTGCTTACATTTGCCAACATAGGAAAGTCGTAAAAACGGCCAAAAAATTATTTATTATTTAATTGTTTTGTTAATTATAGCAATAGTTTACCGTTAATTTAATGGTCTATTTATGGTTACTTAGTTTTTTTTTTTGTTTTCTAATAACAAATTAATTTCATGTTTACATGATTGCCAAAAACGAAAAGAAACAAATATCACGAGGGATTTATTTTATTGTTTTTTTATAGGTTATGGTAATTGTTTTCATATTGGGAAGTAAAGGGATGAAAATTTAACTGAACAAGAACTGGAATTGAAGAGCACTAGAACTGAACTAGAACTGAACTAGAACTGAACTAGAACTGAACTAGAACTGAACTAGAACTGAACTAGAACTGAACTAGAACTGAACTAGAACTGAACTAGAGCCATGCGTTCAAGTCACGTTTAGAAACTCATATATTTGTTTTATGTTTAAAAATGTATGTTTAAAAATGAGTTAAAAACACATTGCTGTTTTATTTTTTCAAGTTACTCATTGACTTTATGAATATAATTATTCATAAATTAGCATTAAGTGGTAAATAAAAATAGAAACAAAAAGAGAAAGAAACTAAAAATACATAAATTGTATATAAAACCATAAAACCATTTTCATTTTAAACATGTGTTAGACAAATGACGGACGCTTCTTTTCCGATACCAGTTTAGAAACTTACAAGTACACTTACACCCCAGAATGATAAGACTGGAAAGAAAAGAAGTTCAACTTGAAGTTACAAGTCAAGTTAGTGGTTTTATTTGATTATAGAATACAAAGAATTAACTTTTTCGCCCACCCAAATTTTGTTTTGTTGTAATAAATTACTAAATACCTTTGATCGAAAAGTTTAGAAAGTGTTGGTATTGCTTACATTTGCCAACATAGGAAAGTCGTAAAAACGGCCAAAAAATTATTTATTATTTAATTGTTTTGTTAATTATAGCAATAGTTTACCGTTAATTTAATGGTCTATTTATGGTTACTTAGTTTTTTTTTTTGTTTTCTAATAACAAATTAATTTCATGTTTACATGATTGCCAAAAACGAAAAGAAACAAATATCACGAGGGATTTATTTTATTGTTTTTTTATAGGTTATGGTAATTGTTTTCATATTGGGAAGTAAAGGGATGAAAATTTAACTGAACAAGAACTGGAATTGAAGAGCACTAGAACTGAACTAGAACTGAACTAGAACTGAACTAGAACTGAACTAGAACTGAACTAGAACTGAACTAGAACTGAACTAGAACTGAACTAGAACTGAACTAGAACTGAACTAGAACTGAACTAGAACTGAACTAGAACTGAACTAGAACTGAACTAGAACTAAACTAGAACTGAACTAGAACTGAACTAGAACTGAACTAGAACTGAACTAGAACTGAACTAGAACTGAACTAGAACTGAACTAGAACTGAACTAGAACTGAACTAGAACTGAACTAGCACTGCACTAGAACTGAACTAGAACTGAACTAGAACTGAACTAGAACTGAACTAGAACTGAACTAGAACTGAACTAGAACTGAACTAGAACTGAACTAGAACTGAACTAGAACTGTACTAGAACTGAACTAGAACTGAACTAGAACTGAACTAGAACTGAACTAGAACTGAACTAGAACTGAACTAGAACTGAACTAGAACTGAACTAGAACTGAACTAGAACTGAACTAGAACTGAACTAGAACTGAACTAGAACTGAACTAGAACTGAACTAGAACTGAACTAGAACTGAACTAGAACTGAACTAGAACTGAACTAGAACTGAACTAGAACTGAACTAGAACTGAACTAGAACTGAACTAGAACTGAACTAGAACTGAACTAGAACTGAACTAGAACTGAACTAGAACTGAACTAGAACTGAACTAGAACTGAACTAGAACTGAACTAGAACTGAACTAGAACTGAACTAGAACTGAACTAGAACTGAACTAGAACTGAACTAGAACTGAACTAGAACTGAACTAGAACTGAACTAAAACTGAACTAGAACTGAACTAGAACTGAACTAGAACTGAAATAGAACGAACTAGAACTGAACTAGAACTGAACTAGAACTGAACTAGAACTGAACTAGAACTGAACTAGAACTGAACTAGAACTGAACTAGAACTGAACTAGAACTGAACTAGAACTGAACTAGAACTGAACTAGAACTGAACTAGAACTGAACTAGAACTGAACTAGAACTGAACTAGAACTGAACTAGAACTGAACTAGAACTGAACTAGAACTGAACTAGAACTGAACTAGAACTGAACTAGAACTGAACTAGAACTGAACTAGAACTGAACTAGAACTGAACTAGAACTGAACTAGAACTGAACTAGAACTGAACTAGAACTGAATTAGAACTGAATTAGAACTGAACTAGAACTGAACTAGAACTGAACTAGAACTGAACTAGAACTGAACTAGAACTGAACTAGAACTGAACTAGAACTGAACTAGAACTGAACTAGAACTGAACTAGAACTGAACTAGAACTGAACTAGAACTGAACTAGAACTGAACTAGAACTGAACTAGAACTGAACTAGAACTGAACTAGAACTGAACTAGAACTGAACTAGAACTGAACTTGAACTGAACTAGAACTGAGCTAGAACTGAACTAGAACTGAACTAGAACTGAACTAGAACTGAACTAGAACTGAACTAGAACTGAACTAGAACTGAACTAGAACTGAACTAGAACTGAACTAGAACTGAACTAGAACTGAAATAGAACTGAAATAGAACTGAACTAGAACTGAACTAGAACTGAACTAGAACTGAACTAGAACTGAACTAGAACTGAACTAGAACTGAACTAGAACTGAACTAGAACTGAACTAGAACTGAACTAGAACTGAACTAGAACTGAACTAGAACTGAACTAGAACTGAACTAGAACTGAACTAGAACTGAACTAGAACTGAACTAGAACTGAACTAGAACTGAACTAGAAGTGAACTAGAAGTGAACTAGAACTGAACTAGAACTGAACTAGTACTGAACTAGAACTGAACTAGAACTGAACTAGAACTGAACTAGAACTGAACTAGAACAGAACTGAACTAGAACTGAACTAGAACTGAACTAGAACTGAACTAGAACTGAACTAGAACTGAACTAGAACTGAACTAGAACTGAACTAGAACTGAACTAGAACTGAACTAGAACTGAACTAGAACTGAACTAGAACTGAACTAGAACTGAACTAGAACTGAACTAGAACTGAACTAGAACTGAACTAGAACTGAACTAGAACTGAACTAGAACTGAAGTAGAACTGAACTAGAACTGAACTAGAACTGAACTAGAACTGAACTAGAACTGAACTAGAACTGAACTAGAACTGAACTAGAACTGAACTAGAACTGAACTAGAACTGAACTAGAACTGAACTAGAACTGAACTAGAACTGAACTAGAACTGAACTAGAACTGAACTAGAACTGAACTAGAACTGAACTAGAACTGAACTAGAACTGAACCAGAACTGAACTAGAACTGAACCAGAACTGAACTAGAACTGAACTAGAACTGAACTAGAACTGAACTAGAACTGAACTAGAACTGAACTAGAACTGAATTAGAACTGAACTAGAACTGAACTAGAACTGAACTAGAAATAAACTAGAACTGAACCCTCCTTACCTACCTCCAGATTTTAACAATTATTTCAATTTTACAATTTAACCAAAATAAACCCACAACAATTTTTTTGTTTTTGCTTTAAAAAGTGAAAACTAACCAAAAAGTTTAAAAATCAAATATTACAAAACCAAATACTACATAGATACTACATACATACGTAGTTATGTTTATATCAATATGGATAGATACACTTTTAATATACAATTTTGTTAAACACAATTTATTCAGATAAATAATAAAAATGGAAAGCGTGCCACGGAAACCTACACAATTATTGGCGCCAATTATTTACGCTGGGAAGTGTGCTGTTGAACAAAAAAATTAAAGTACACAAATACACAGAACTTAATAGAAAATCTAAACAAAATTATTTTAAATGTTTAGTTGTTTTGTAAAAATTTTCCTTGCCACTCAAAATAATTTACTAAAAATTACCAGAAAAAAACGAAAATAAAAACTGAACCAGAAAAAACGTTTAATGAATTTAAAGGAAATGGATATGTTTAATAAAAATTCCTGAAATTATATTATTTTTGGCATATTTTTTTACAAAAGCAATAAATTACAGTATAAAGCACAACAACCAACAACTGAATTGAAGGACTCTTTTTATGTCAACCAAAACTTTGCTAAAAGTTTTCTTTTTTCTGTTTTGTCAAACTTTTTTTTTCGGGTACATGACAAGTTTTATATCAACTTTTAGTTTTTTTTAATAAAATACAGAAAAAATGGTGAAATTTACAGAGTGGGGTGTGTTACAACAAAAACACAAATTTATCCAATTGTGCTGAAGTTTTTAAATCCCTAATTTAGATAGATAGATAGATAGATAGATAGATAGATAGATAGATAGATAGATAGATAGATAGATAGATAGATAGATAGATAGATAGATAGATAGATAGATAGATAGATAGATAGATAGATAGATAGATAGATAGATAGATAGATAGATAGATAGATAGATAGATAGATAGATAGATAGATAGATAGATAGATAGATAGATAGATAGATAGAGAGATAGACAGACACAGACAGACAGACAGACAGACAGACAGACAGATAGATAGATAGATAGATAGATGGATAGATAAATAGATAGATAGATAGATAGATAGATAGATAGATAGATAGATAGATAGATAGATAGATAGATAGATAGATAGATAGATAGATAGATAGATAATAGATAGATAGATAGATATATATATAGATAGATAGATAGATAGATAGATAGATAGATAGATAGATAGATAGATAGATAGATAGATAGATAGATAGATAGATAGATGGATAGATAGGTAGATAGATAGATAGATAGATAGATAGATAGATAGATAGATAGATAGATAGATAGATAGATAGATAGATAGATAGATAGATAGATAGATAGATAGATAGATAGATAGATAGATAGATAGATAGTTAGTTAGTTAGTTAATTAGTTAGTTAGTTAGTTAGTTAGTTAGTTAGTTAGTTAGTTAGTTAGTTAGTTAGGTAGTTACTTAGTTAGTTAGTTAATTAGTTAGTTAGTTAGTTAGTTAGTTAGTTAGTTAGTTAGTTAGTTAGTTAGTTAGTTAGTTAATTAGTTAGTTAGTTAGTTAATAAGTTAGTTTGTTAGTTAGTTAGTTCATTAGTTAGTTTTGTTCCCACCCAAACATATGGTTTTTTTACCATATCAGGAGATTTTTTTTTAAGTGACCCCATAGTATTTTTCAAATTTCTCCATGTACTAATTACTTTCTAAACTGGCATGCAACGACATGCTAAAAATAAAACTAAATCTAATTATCACAGTTTCTTTAACATCATTATCTTGTTTTCTTATTTTTCTTAAGATGAGAAACGCTACAGATATTTCTATTAATCTTATTTTTCTTACGCTCGTATCTGTTACATTCGTGATTTATAATAATTCTACACCCACATACTGTATTATTACTTAACTAACCCATTGTTAGGCTTTTATGGCCACTACTGTACTGTAGTTTCTGAATGATTGGAGGCGTTTGTTAAATGTGTAAAAGTTAGTTTTTAAGATTGTAAACATGTTTTGCTTAAGATGTAGGTCAATTTTTTATATTTTGTATTTTCATTTATGTCGTTATCATTTCGAATAGATTTGAGTTTCAAAACATATTTTAATGGAATCTTCTTTTAACTTTAACAAGATCCTTTTTTCTGAATTTTGTGTTAAAATTATTTTGAAAATCAAATTTTTATTTGTTTTTAACCCATTTTGTAACTTAAAGCAAAGTTTTTGTGTTTTCTCTTGAATAAATTGATTTTCCTTGAAGAAAAAGTTTTTTATTTTTCACAACTAATTTTTCTTTGAATTTCTCTTGTTTTTCTTTTTAGGTAATAAATCTTTTTGTTTACTTTCAATGATTTTTTTTTTAAAGTGAGTGAGTATGGTGATGATTGTGATATTTGTTTGGAAATCTTAATAGAATTCAAATGATGACAATAGCAAGAGGTATGATTATGATAAGAATAAAAATATAATTTTAAAACGAATTAAAACTTTAGGTTTTTTATTACAAAACTCTGACAGTGTTTATAAGGAATAAGTTTAAGCATGCCGTGATCTTCAAGAGATCATTTCATTCATCATAAAGATCGTTATCAATTAAGGTGTACTTGTTAACAGAGTTCGAAGTCGAACGGCTTCTAGTCGGCGCTTAGTCGCCGCCGAACCATATTTAGTTGCTTAAGCCGCCGCCGAAACATGCGTCTTAAGTCGATTCAATTTTTTTTTATATTTTTCTTTGGATATTAACAAGGCTATAGACTATAAGACCAATTATTTTTGGTTCTGAAACATAATGAATTATTGTTGAACAATTATATTTTGAAAACGTACAAGATTTGTACAAAGGATTTATGTAACAAGTGATATTTTATAATTATCAATACTTCAGATATTCGTTGCTATATTTTTAATATAAATGTGATATTTTTTTTAATTTATTAAAATGTTTTTCATATTTTTTCAATTGGTTTCAATAAGTTGTTTCGAAACTAGTATGAAAAGAGACTTTATCCTCAGTATTTAAATTTTTATATTTTATTATTTTTTTTGTTGAACATAACTTTAACAGCTTAAATTTCCTTAAAAACGATCGGCTGTGAGTCGACTGTAATCCGCCGCCGAATTATTTTAGCTCAACCGCCGCCGTCGACAATTTTAAGTCGACTTCGTCCTCTGCTTGTTAATCACTCCTCTTTTAATGTTTTGAAGAAAATTTCTCTTAATTTTAATAATGATCTTTTTAAATATCGATCACTTTAAAGATCTTGTGTTTATATATTTTCATGATCTGTAAATATGTTTATAAATCTACTGAGCTTTTCAAAGCCAAAATTCAATTACAATATCTAACGATCATACTGATCTATAATTAAGAAGTCATTTTCATATCAACGTTCTTAACACAAAGCTGTCATGTTATTCAAAACACGAACAGAAGTACGATCTTCTAATAATGGCGGTAACATGAAAAATTTCCGAACCAACTCCCAAGCTAAAAGTTTATTTCATTTTAATAATTAACATCAACGAGTAACTTTTATTAAAGTTTAATCAGGCATAAATCTATTTTTTTTTAAAACTATTTCATTTTCATGGTTCATAAAAAGTCATAATGAAACCAAAAAGAAGAAAAAGAAAATTAGGTCATATTTCTAATGTCATTACTCTATTACAAGAACACACATAATGACACAAAAAAACAACAATAAAATTATAATGTCTGTTTGTTTTCTTTATTCTTTAATTTAATTCTATTTTATTCCACTTCTCTATACGGAAGGCATAAAATAAGAAAAACTAAAAACGTAAAAATCTTCAAAAAAAAAAGAAACACTTGCAATAATGGGGCTGTCGTCAGACCATGATAAACTATATATATAAAATAGTATATACCTGAAACACGTACATTTTTACTATTGTAAGAAAGACCACACCTTTGTTTCTTCATCATTCTTTTACGGAGAGAGAAGTCACCTGTCTGCCAGTGACATATTTATGGTTGATTATAGAAATGTATGAATATGATGATGATGATAATGATGATGATTATTGTTATTGTTTTTTTATAAACTCAAAAACCGAGTTAGAGGTTAAGCTATTTTTAGATTCTTTTGGAATTTTTCAATTAAATTTTATAAATTCTTAGAAAGACTCTAGTTAATTGCTTGAAAATCATCAAGTAAGCTAATCTGTCAAAGTTTCTAAAGTAAAGAACTAGCTTTTTAATGCACGAAAACTTTTAAATGTTTCCCGATTAATCTCTTAAATTTACTGAAGGAAAGAACTAGTAGGGATTAGGGTCAAACGAGGCCCGTTCTATAAAACTAAAATTTGCTAATTTTTGTTGACAAATTATAACATATAACGTAATTTAGAGCCTAAAGGCTCGATTCGGAGGGTAAGGGGGCTAGGCGAAATAATGGACCAATTTCAACCTAAAGCCTAAAGGTCCGATTCGTAGGTTACGGTTGTAAGGGGGCTAGGCGGAATAATGGACCGATTTCAACCTAAAGCCTAAACTCCCGATTCGGAGATTACGGTTGTAAGGGGGCTAGGCGAAATAATGAACAGATTTCAACCATGTTCAAAAAAGAAAGAGTATGTACCAAATTCATCAAATTATCTTGAAAATTGCGACCTATAGCGTGCGCACAAGGTTTACATGGAAACACAGACAGACGGACATAGCTAAGTCGACTCAGAAAGATTCTGAGCCGATAGGTATACTTAAAGTTGGGTCTAATACTAATATTTTTGGGTGCTACAAACATCAACACAAAGGTATAATACCCTCCCCACTATAGTCGTGTAGGGTATAAAAAATACTGAATAAATTTTTCAATGTTCAGAAACTCAGTTTACTGGACGTAATTCCTTAGAAGCTTCCAAAAAGTGGTAGTGAGGAATATTCAAACATGCTCAAACATGCTCTACATTCGTCTGAATCCGCACGTTCAATTTTACATAGATGCGCTCATAATTCTGTGTGTCCACTCAGAATACATACCGTCATACAGACTTGCTCATTTTGAGGAGATTTTTCGTCTTGCTCTCATCAGGGTCACTCCATAGGATCTACGTGGTTCATTAGTCCAAGAGGCCTTATGGGATTCCCTAATCAATACTTTTTTTAAGCTTTTAAGTTCAGCTTTTGTTGCGTCGAATGGTTTTGCATTTGTCAGTTCAACTGACTCGAGCTGCCTTGCATTTAAAGCTTTACATTAGCCCTTTCATTGCCAACTACTCCCGAGTGGGCTGGCAGCCAGGATTACATAATTCCTTACCTCTGGTATAGTACTCAGTTAAAGCTTTCTTACAATCCAATACGGGTTAAGATTTAATTCTATCACCTGATACCGCCTTAATTGCGATCTGGCTGTCGGTAAATGTATTAAGTGCTGTGGCCGCCATACTTATTCTAATCCGTTTTTTCTCAATTGCTCGGACTACTGCCTGGAAGCTCGGTTATGATTTGGTTAACGGTGGTATATTTCTGGGTCTTCAATATAGAACCCCAGGCTCACTTTTCCCCCAATTTAGAGCTTTCTGTATAACAATGGATTCCTATTGGTATGTGCTCTAATGTTCCGCTTGACCAAGACATTCTATCTGGTATCAGCATTTCAAAGTTTGCAACATATACTGTGTCCAGGCGAAATATCTCTTAAGCTACTAGATCTTAGTAGCTTAAGAGATATTCTAGAACTGGTATGCGACCAGGCAAGTCCGACGACTGTGTATAACCTTCCAATGTATACATTGATGACGTGTCCAATAACCGCTTTTGGCCAATTCGCCTAAAGTAAACCTCTCCCACAGAAACTTCAACTACTTGTTCTTAGGAAGTGTAATAGATGGAAGATTAACGAGAGAATTTAAGTTTTCGTGTGCACGAATAAAATGAAAAAGTTGCTGTGAGTTTAGAGAGTTATATGAAAACCGCTTGCTTTAGCAATTTGATGTACGTAATTGAGTCCAAATAGGAAAAAGAAAGAAATTATCTCGAACTTAGAATCCATACTCCTTTGACAGGACTTTCCATATTAAAATACCAACAAGACAAGACTGAACTATCCTTTGGGATAAGGAAATTAAGGGATGGACCTTAAGTTGTAAGGATCTTTAACATCAGATTAAGGTCACTATTGAAACTGTTGGGCGCATAGTTTCTACATAGACTTGTTATAATGATCGTCACCATAACAGACTTGAAAAGTAAAAACTGATTTATCGGATTCACAGATCAATTTTGGATTAAACTATTTCTCAAATGTATATTCGTGTTCCCTTGAAAAAGGTACGGAACTCTAGTGGCTCACCATAACCCCATACAGAATAACGAAATGTTTTAGCCCTGTCTCTAATGGTCTTAGATCGTATAAGCTACTAGGAGTTCTTGTGGAAGTTTTTTTTTAGAATTTATGCAACAGGACCGCAAAGTCGCATAAGATCCTGGACATTAATCGATTGGGATTCTCGTAACGTTTAAAAAGTCTTAAAAGGTTTATGTATCTTGCGGTAATTATTGACTCGAATGTTCAAAGGAACTCTAGTGGTTAACCATAAGCATTTACAGAATATCGAAAAGTTCTAGCCCTGCGTTTAGTGGTCTCTGAAAAAAAAGTTTTTTTGTAGGTATACTTACTGAATCGTATAAGTATCTAGGAGTTACTGTAGAAGTATTTTAGACGAAGAATTGGAATTTATGCGACTGCCCTGCAGAGTCTCATAAGACCCTGGAAATTGATCGATTGGGATCTTCGTAACGTTTAAAAAAGTCTTAAAAGGTTTATGTATCTTGCGGTAATTATTGACTCAAAGAGCTAAAGGAACTCTAGTGGTTAACCATAGCCACTTACAGAATATAGAGAAGTTCAAGTCCTGCCTCTAGTGGTCCTTGAAAAAAAGTTTTTTGTAGACATACCAACTGAATCGTACTAGTAGATTTGGGACTTACCCGACTGCCCTGCAGAGTCGCATAAGACCCTGGAGGTTAATCGATTAGGATCCTCTCTCTGTTTAAAAAGCTTAAAAATGTTTGTGTATCATGCGATACTTATTGACTAGAAAATCCAAAGCGTCCATTACTTTGGAGAAAAACGATTTAAAAACCTATCAAATTATTTTAAAACTGTCCGATATCATATCAGCCTATTATCATTAAAGACTTTCGTGTTATCAACTAAATTTTCCACGAAACTGACACATTCTATTAAATCTCTAAGAAATCATATATTTTTTTTCGTTAAACCTTTGAAAAGGCACTCGATAAAGATGCCATGATATAAGTACAGCATAAATAACATGACGGACGGTATGTTTTACTTTAAACGTTTCAAATGGATTGTTCTAAAGTATAAATATCATGGCTGTTTTTAAGTGCCTTTAGGTTTTTCTTCTTTAGTCTCCGAAATGGAGGTGGTGTCACTGGACACTCCTTGTTCTAATGATGAACTGACATGTTTCATGTTGACAACTTGTCTACAAGACGACAGCAATGTTTTCTTCTTAGTTGAAGCTATTGATGATGATGACGTTGTTGTTGTTGCCTATGTTGACGCTACGGATGATGAAGAAGTATTCTATTATGATGTTGACGAATGGTTACAAACGATTATCAAACAAGTTCATTGAAGTATTGCGTTACGTTCTATTAGACTTTGACAACTAAGCCTTCCTAACCATCTCTCTTTTCTCTCCCCCTATTACATACTACATACTGATCAAGTCTATTTTAAAGGGGCGTTGAGTAAATGCACTTAGCTAGACATGGATAAACATTATTTTGTGTCAACTAGCGACTGTTAAAATAATACCAAAAAAATAAAACAAATTGTCAGTTGGTTTCTGAAAGCCGTTTCATTTTTAATGGCCAATAGAGATGAACAAAAACAAGAAAAAAAAAACAAAAACAACATAAACGATTAAATTTAATTTCAAGTTGTTAAAAAACTTTAGTGGTAGTTAAATTAGACAACTAATAGTATTAGGAAAATATAGCTACCATCACATCAAAAGTTAAATTGTGGGTAAAAACCACTAAACCAATTCAATATAAGACAACTAATTGGGGTTTTTTTATTCAATGATTTAAATAATTTATGAGTTTTAGCAGCAAATATACAGAAAATGTATTTTATTTTAAATGGAAATGTATGATTGCACTTAGTTCTTAATTCCTCTGATATTTTATTGTTTTTCATTCAAAACGAAAAAGTCATTAAACGTTTGATATATTTACTCAATCGTTAAGAAAGACATTAATTAAGAAAGCTCATGATAATTTTGATATGATATTTAACTTTATGGAACACTGGAGATGTAAATAGTTCAGACTTAAGAGCACTTTAGACTATTCTTTAGCCCAGACTACAGTCTTTTCTATAGTCCAGACTATAGTCTTGTCTATAGTCCAGACTATAGTCTTATCTATAGTCCAGACTATAGTCTTGTCTATAGTCCAGACTATAGTCTTGTCTATAGTCCAGACTATAGTCTTGTCTATAGTCTAGACTATAGTCTTATCTATAGTCCAGACTATAGTCTTATCTATAGTCCAGACTATAGTCTTGTCTATAGTCCAGACTATAGTCTTGTCTATAGTCTTGTCTATAGCCCAGACTATAGTCTTGTCTATAGCCCAGACTATAGTTTCGTCTGTAGCCCAGACTATAGTTTTGTCTATAGTCCAGACTATAGTCTTGTCTATAGTGCAGACTATAGTCTTGTCTATAGTCCAGACTATAGTCTTGTCTATAGTCCAGACTATAGTCTTGTCTATAGTCCAGACTATAGTCTTGTCTATAGTCCAGACTATAGTCTTGTCTATAGTCCAGACTATAGTCTTGTCTATAGTCCAGACTATAGTCTTGTCTATAGTCCAGACTATAGTCTTGTCTATAGTCCAGACTATAGTCTTGTCTATAGTCCAGACTATACTCTTGTCTATAGTCCAGACTATAGTCTTGTCTATAGTCCAGACTATAGTCTTGTTTATAGTTTTGTCTATAGTCCAGACTATAGTCTTGTCTATAGTCCAGACTATACTCTTATCTATAGTCCAGACTATAGTCTTGTCTATAATCCAGGCTATAGTCTTGTCTATAGTCCAGAATATAGTCTTGTCTATAGTCCAGACTATAGTCTTGTCTATAGTCCAGACTATAGTCTTGTCTATAGTCCAGACTATAGTCTTGTCTATAGTCCAGACTATAGTCTTGTCTATAGTCCAGACTATAGTCTTGTCTATAGTCCAGACTATAGTCTTGTCTATAGTCCAGACTATAGTCTTGTCTATAGTCCAGACTATAGTCCTGGTTATATAGTCCAGACTATAGTCTTGTCTATAGTCCAGACTATAGTCTTGTCTATAGTCCAGACTATAGTCTTGTCTATAGTCCAGACTATAGACTTGTCTATAGTCCAGACTATAGTCTTGTCTATAGTCCAGACTGTAGACTTGTCTATAGTTCAGACTATAGTCTTGTCTATAGTCCAGACTATAGTTTAGTCTATAGTCCAGACTATAGTTTTGTCTATAGTCCAGACTATAGTTTTGTCTATAGTTCAGACTATAGTTTTGTCTATAGTCCAGACTATAGTCTTGTCTATAGTCCAGACTATAGTCTTGTCTATAGTCCAGACTATGGTCTGGTCTATAGTGTTGTCTATAGTCTTGTCTATAGTCTTGTCTATAGTCTTGTCTATAGTCTTGTCTATAGTCTTGTCTATAGTCTTGTCTATAGTTTTGTCTATAGTCTTGTCTATAGTCTTGTCTATAGTCCAGACTATAGTTTTGTCTATAGTCTTGTCTATAGTCCAGACTGTAGTCTTGTCTTTAGTCTTGTCTATAGTCCTGGCTATAGTCCCGGCTATAGTCCAGGCTATAGTCCAGGTTATAGTCTATAGTCCAGACTAAAGTTCTAAATATAGGCTATTCTGCAGTCTAAACTATTGGCTTCTCCTTGTCTATAGTGCAATCTATAGTCTAGATTATAGTCTAAGATACAGTATTGTTTTCAGTCTAGTCTTTAAACCAGACAATTACATTGTATATATTTAATAATTTAAAGCATACCTTAAGGCTTATTTATGAATAACTTTCCATTGCCTACATTTCATCTATACAAATAATGTACATCCGATTCTTCCATTTTTCAAAGGATTTTGTTTCAAAACTTAAATATACTATGACTTAAATCATGTTGCGATTATGACTTTATTCAATCTTTTCGATGACAAAAATGATGATGCCCTGCTTTATTATTATGAGACAAGCTAAACTAGTTCAGTAATATATATTTATTCTATTCTATATCCATCGCTCTTTAGCTCTTTGTCTAGCTTTTCCTATAAAATTTAACAACAAAAATAAGTATCACTTAAGTTTTACGTTCGTTGTATCTTGGTCGTATAAACCAAATCAATATGAAACAAATTTAACGAGTACTCGAAACAAGGTTACTGAAGAGACAAAAAAAATTATTAAATATATACGTAAGAATAACATTTTAAACGAAATCTACTTAAACTCGTAGTCAGATAAAAGAATAGAAATAAATGAAGCCTAATAGGCGGGGATCGAAACGAAGAAATTTAATCAGAAAAGAAAATTATTTGCTTTGATTAAATTAAACACAAAATTTTTTTGTTTATTTTATTTGCTTGAGTTATAAATTAGATAATGACAATATTTTGGAAAATCACTTAAAACAAATACTCAATCATTAGGGCTTCGTTATTGCAGTTTCGATATATCCCTACAAAAATTCCTTTCACTCCAACATTAAGACCTTACATTGCACTCCCTTTATGAAAATGAATAAATAATGAGTGATTATTGTATTAAAAATATCTGATATAAGTAGAATATTTATATCTTAATATTTAATGAATGATTTCATTGTATCGGACTAAACAAAAGACTCTTATAATAAATAATAAACGAGGATAATAAAAATAATACAGATGATAATGATGACAATCATTTGCAAAATACTTCATGTGGTTTCAGTTTTGTTTTGTTTCATATTTTTAGTTTTGCAGAGAGTATGATTGTACAAATGATTAGTGTAAATTATATTAAACAAAGAATATATATATATATATATATAAAAAATACTTTATTAAGTAAATATATGTATTTTTTTTTAAATGTATTTCATTCTTCTTCTTGTTAATTTATATTTAAAAAGACTGTGTCATTTGCACATTTATAATACAAATTCATTTTTTACCAGCCAGAGTTTCTTAAATAAAGTGAAAACAATTTCAATTTTAAAACTATAGCCAAGACAGAGGGAAAGAAATATTCTAGACTATAGTCCAGATTTTAGTATATTTTATAATACAAATTTCAGTCTCTTCTATAGCCCAATCTTTAGTCTATTCTATAGTCCAGACTATAGTCTATTCTATAGTCCAGACTATAGTCTATTCTATAGTCCAGACTATAGTCTATTCTATAGTCCAGACTATAGTCTATTCTATAGTCCAGACTATAGTCTATTCTATAGTCCAGACTATAGTCTATTCTATAGTCCAGACTATAGTCTATTCTATAGTCCAGACTATAGTCTATTCTATAGTCCAGACTATAGTCTATTCTATAGTCCAGACTATAGTCTATTCTATAGTCCAGACTATAGTCTATTCTATAGTCAAGACTATAGTCTATTCTATAGTCAAGACTATAGTCTATTCTATAGTCCAGACTATAGTCTATTCTATAGTCCAGGCTATAGTCTATTCTATAGTCCAGACTATAGTCTATTCTATAGTCCAGACTATAGTCTATTCTATAGTCCAGACTATATATAGTATATTCTATAGTCCATAATATAGTCTATTCTATAGTCCAGACTATATATAGTCCATTCTATAGTCCAGATTATATATAGTCTATTCTATAGTCCAGACTATAGTCTATTCTATAGTCCAGACTATAGTCTATTCTATATTCCAGACTATAGTCTATTCTATAGTCCAGACTATAGTCTATTCTATAGTCCAGACTATAGTCTATTCTATAGTCCAGACTATAGTCTATTCTATAGTCCAGACTATAGTCTATTCTATAGTCCAAACTATAGTCAATTCTATAGTCCAGACTATAGTCTATTCTATAGTCCAGACTATAGTCTATTCTATAGTCCAGACTATAGTCTATTCTATAGTCCAGACTATAGTCTATTCTATAGTCCAGTCTATAGTATATTCTATAGTCCAGACTATAGTCTATTCTATAGTCCAGACTATAGTCTATTCTATAGTCCAGACTATAGTCTATTCTATAGTCCAGACTATATTCTATTCTATAGTCCAGACTATAGTCTATTCTATAGTCCAGACTATAGTCTATTCTATAGTCCAGACTATAGTCTATTCTATAGTCCAGACTATAGTCTATTCTATAGTCAATAATATAGTATATTTTAAGTTCAGAATATAGTCCTTTCTACAGTCCAGTCTATAGTCTATTCTATAGTCAATAAAATAGTCCATTCTATAGTCTGTTCTATAGTTCAGACAATAGTCTATTCTATAGTCCAGAATGTAGTCTATTCTACAGTTCAGAATATAGTCTATTCTATAATCTAGACTATAGTATAGATTATAGTGTATTCTATAGTACATACTATTCTAAAGCCCAGACTATAGTCTATCCTATAGTCCAGACAATAGTCTATTTTATAGTCCAGACTACAGCCTACTCTATAGTCCAGACTATAGCATATTCTATAATCTAGACTATAGTATATCCTTTAGTCCCGACTATAATGTATTACATAGTCCCAACTATAGTGTTCTAAAGTCCAGATTATAGTCTATTCTATAGTCCATACTATAGTCTATAGAATATTGTATAGCTTGCACTGTAGTCTATTATATAGTCCACACCATAGTCTATTCTATAGTCCAGGCTATAATCTACTCTGTAGTACAGACTATTGTATAGATCCAAGTATATTCTATTGTCCAGAATTCTGCTATAGTTCAGCCTTTGCTATTGCGCTGGATATATATTCCGACTATTTATAGTCCTCGCTATAGTTTACATTAATTCTTATACATTTTTAAAAATGAATAATTTAAGAACCTCTGCTTTGCAGTATTTGTGTAGATTTAACAAATTGTTATCCAGCCCCCCCATAAAAAATAATTCCTTATGTGTCAACACTTATTTGCAACGAATTAACTATAATCATTTAGAAGTTTATAGAAATGTGTAAATGTATTTGTAGCAAAAAAAAATGTATGTATTTGTATTGGTTTCATGAGTTTTACTGAAATAAATATAAAGTGATGTATTGCAAATACATTTATATAAAAATAACTACTGATAATAAAATATTAAGATTGATGAAAATGAATATATTTTATTTGTTGATTGAAATCTAATACAATTGCTAAGTAGAATTTTGTGTAAATTAAAATGTTATTTTTAAACTAAATTCAGAAGATATTGTCATTATTTTATATTATCCTGCAAACTTGTAAATTTATTTTCTAAAGTAATTCTAATAATTTTCCGTTTCATTTTTTCCTAATATCTTTACACTAATTCTTTATTTTCTTTTGTAATTAATAAATTTTATATTTCCAATATCTTTTGCTGCAGAAAGTTAAAAAGTAATTAAATTCTCATTTCTTAGTTTTATCAATTAGCTTTTCTTTATATTTTTTTAATTTAGAGCTACCGGTCATTATCAATGGCTAACAGCACGATATCAAATGCTGCACCTACTTCCTTTACACCTTTTCGGCTTAATTGATTTTCTGTTTCCTAATACTAATTTATTACGTTTTTGTTTTCATTAAGAATATAATGAAAGATGACTGAAAGAAAAAACATTAAAAGTTTGAATTTTATTTCGTAGATAACTGGTGGTGTGCAGTTGCTAATATTTTTAAATTACTAAATTTTAATGAAGTTCAAACTGTGGTTCATTCTATAATCCAGACTATTTTATATTCCGGCTATAGTCTACTCAATGGTTCATACTATAGTCTTATCCATAGTCCAGACATAGTCGAGACTATAGTCTATTCTATATTCTAGACTAAAGTCTATTCTATAGCCCAGACTATATTCTATTCTATAGTCCAGACTATAGTCTATTCTATAGCCCAGACTATAGTATATTCTATAGTCCAGACTCTAGTCTATTCCATAGTCCAGACTATAATATATTCTATATTCCTGACTATAGTCTATTCTATAGTCCATACTACTCTACTCTATTCTATAGTCCAAACTTAAATCTATTAGAAGAGATAATAATATATTCTATAGTCCAGTCTGTAGTATATTCCATAGTTCAGACTATATTGTATTCTATAGTCCAGACTATAGTGTATTCTAAAGTCCAGACTATAGTGTATTCTAGTCCACACTACAGTGTATTCTATAGTCCAGACTATAGTGTATTCTATAGTCCAGACTATAGTGTATTCTATAGTCCAGACTATAGTGTATTCTATAGTCCAGACTATAGTGTATTCTATAGTCCAGACTATAGTGTATTCTATAGTCCAGACTATAGTGTATTCTATAGTCCAGACTATAGTGTATTCTATAGTCCAGACTATAGTGTATTCTATAGTCCAGACTATAGTGTATTCTATAGTCCAGACTATAGTGTATTCTATAGTCCAGACTATAGTGTATTCTATAGTCCAGACTATAGTGTATTCTATAGTCCAGACTATAGTGTATTCTATAGTCCTGACTATAGTGTATTCTATAGTCTAGACTATAGTGTATTCTATAGTCCAGACTATAGTGTATTCTATAGTCCAGACTATAGTGTATTCTATAGTCCTGACTATAGTGTATTCTATAGTCTAGACTATAGTGTATTCTATAGTCCAGACTATAGTGTATTCTATAGTCCAGACTATAGTGTATTCTATAGTCCAGACTATAGTGTATTCTATACTCCAGACTATAGTGTATTCTATAGTCCAGACTATAGTGTATTCTATAGTCCAGACTATAGTGTATTCTATAGTCCAGACTACAGTGTATTCTATAGTCCAGATTATAGTGTATTCTATAGTCCAGACTATAGTGTATTCTATAGTCTAGACTATAGTTTATTCTATAGTCTAGACTATAGTCTATTTTATAGTCCAGACTATGGAGTATTCTATACTCCATACTATAGTCTATTCTATAGTCCAGACTATAGTCTATTCTATAGTCCAGACTATAGTCTATTCTGTAGTCCAGACTATAGTCTATTCTATAGTCCAGACTATAGTCTATTCCATAGTCCAGACTATAATTTATTCTATATTCCAGACTATAGTCTATTCTATTGTCCATACTACTCTATTCTGTAGTCCAAACTTAAATCTATTAGAAGAGATAATAATCTATTCTATAGTCCGGATTACTGTATATTCTGTCTATAATTAAGTCCTTTGTCCAGACTAGGGTATATTTTAAAGTCTTTAGTTTTGACTAGTCTAATCTAAGCTATAGCTCAGACTATTATCTATTTTATAGTCTAGACTGTAGTTCAGAATATAGAATATTCTAAAGTCAAGTGTATTGTTTAGACTATGAAGATTTTATATTCAATTCAACTGGAATCAGATTTATAGCCCCGACTATAGGCTAATTTGTTGTTCAAGTTGTTATCTATTTCTTAGTCCATACTTTTGTCTATTACATAGTCCAGACTTTAGTCAAATTTTTCGTCCAGACTATAATATATTCTATATTTTAGATTGTAGTGCATTTGATAGTCCAAAATATAGTCTATTCTGTAGTCTAGATTATATTCTATGGGATAGTTTATTCCATATTCTTGACTAATTAAAGTTGTATATAGTCCCAACTATATTCTTAACAACAATCCCAAGCATACCCGTTGCTCTCACCTTAATACACCTGCAAAAGTTTCCCAAATTCATCTAAGAAATAGCTTTTACTTACATTAATTTCTTTGATTTACATTGTCATTATAGAAATCAAAATCTATTCTCATATTTTTAGTGCAATACATATTCTTATAGATGACAATTGTTCCACATTATACTAGTATACGTACTACTACTACTAGTATTACAAGATCCATTACAATCAGTTATAGAAAGAATAATAAAAATCTATTTTTATTGAATTATAATGATGTGTTCTAGTTTACATTTGTATTTCTTTGATATTTTGAGATTAAATACATATGATAATTTTTATGTGGTTTACAAATTCAAAATATAATACTAAACATTTTTCGAATGCGTTTAAATTTAAATATTATGTTTATAAACGAGAGCAAATATTTAGTAGAATATAATTGTGGTTTATTGGAAATAGCAATATACATATGTATTTATAAAGAATGTTCATGAGAAAATAAATTAGTTGTAACTATATTTGTTGAGCTAAATCATGTTTCAAGTTAAGTGCTCAATATATTTACAATTTTATTAATTGTTTCAATTAATAAATTACGTTAAATTTAATAAACTAACTGAATAGGTTTGGTTAGCTGTTAAATATATATATATTATATTTATTACATAAATAAGTCTGTTATTTAACTACGAACCCTCTTAACGATATGAACTCCCAAAGAAAACTAATAATAAATTTTTCTTTGGTATTTAGCAGCTTTAGGCAAAAAATAATAAAAAAAAAACAATTTATTGATTTAAAGTAATATTGGTGTTATAACAAATATAAGAAGTTAATAATACGACCAAAATTGTAAAAAAAAAACTGTAAATATATATTTTTTTTAATAAATCATCTAAACTCTATATTTTTAAGCTTAAGGCAAACATTAAAGAAAATATAATATTTGTACTAACTATTGAAAAGATGTCAGGAATATTAACAAGCAAATAACAAAGTTTAATTTATAAAGGATTATTATCTGGACTTCAGACAGCACTATAGTCTGAACTATATACTGAACTATTGTCTGGACTGTTTAATAGATTATTATCTGGACTATAGAATATACTATTGTTTGGGTTAAAGAATCGACTATAGTCAGGATTTTTGAATAGACTAGGATACACTATTGTCTTGGATATAGAATATATTATGACCTATAGAATATATTTAATGATCTTGACTATAGAATAGACTATAGTCTGGACTACAGAATAGACTACAGTTTGAACTATAGAATAGACTACAGTTTGGACTATAGAATATACTATAGTCTAGACTACAGTCTAGACTATAGAATAAACTATAGTCTGGACTATAGAATAGACTACAGTCTGTACTATAGAATAGACTATAGTCTGGACTGTAGAATAGACTATAGTCTGGACTATAAAATAGACTATAGTCTGGACTATAGAATAGACTATAGTCTGGACTGTAGAATAGACTATAGTCTGGACTATAAAATAGACTATAGTCTGGACTATAGAATAGACTATAGTCTGGACTATAGAATAGATTATAGTCTGGACTATAGAATAGATTATAGTCTGGACTATAGAATAGACTATAGTCTGGACTATATAATAGACTATAGTCTGGACTATAGAATAGACTATAATCTGGACTATAGAATATACTATAGTCTGGACTATAGAATATACTATAGTCTGGACTATAGAATAGACTATAGTCTGGACTATAGAATAGTCTATAGTCTGGACTATATAATAGCCTATAGTCTGGACTATAGAATAGACTATAGTCTGGACTATGGAATAGGCTATAGTCTGGACTATAGAATAGACTATAGTCTGGACTATAGAATAGGCTATAGTCTAGACTATAGAATAGGCTATACTCTGGACTATAGTATAGACTATAGTCTGGACTATAGAATAGACTATAGTCTGGACTATAGAATAGACTATAGTCTGGACTATAGAATAG
>NC_060952.1:82634675-82636961 GCF_022045245.1 Lucilia cuprina
AGAACTGAACTAGAACTGAACTAGAACTGAACTAGAACTGAACTAGAACTGAACTAAAACTGAACTAGAACTGAACTAGAACTGAACTAGAATAGAACTAGAACTGAAATTGAATTGAACTCAACCTTCACTATAATTTAGATTTAGGGTTATTTCGAGATATGATTTAAACACTTTTTGTTGTAAATAACCTTTCTAGGATTTAACCATCAAATTTAAAAGGAAATTTATGCAAAGACATTTATGCTTATAAAAAAAAAAACAATTTTTAAGAGAACTATGCCGCATATGAATTAAATTAGATTAAAAATAGCTTAATTGTCTATTTTCAAAGTTACCAACCACGTCCAAAGTAGGCAACCCAAACATACTAAATAATAGATTAGACATTTGACTGGACAATATACATAATAGTTAATAATGGACAGATGTATTAGATGTTTTCAGAATCTTTGAATTCCGAAAATTGTTGTAAATTTAAATTCACAAATCTGGCAACATGCTTGGTATTCTTTAATTAAATTTTATTAAATAAATTCACAACAATATTGTGGATAAATATCTGCACTAACATAATTATTTTTATCATAATTTTCGTAATATATATATATAATCAGCATCATTTTCTAATGGTTTACTAGTTATGAAGACCCCGACTGTTCTGGGTGAGAAACGAGATTTGAAAATTTTGTTTACCATCAACTAATAACGTTGGTCACAAAATTGACTTTTCGCTTGTTTACCAGTGATATGTTAGGTAATTACTTGTTAGAAAATTCCTAACCAAAAAGGAGTTCTCTTGATTATCTATTAAACTGCTGGGTAAAGACTAACTAACCCATACAAATGACGACTACGTCATTATTAAATAAGCAGTTGAGCAGATAGAAAGGATTGGCAATACAGTAGAGAAGTGCATATTTATTCATAAACGGGATCATCTTAATGATGAGTTGTCTGAGCTGCTGCTGAATTGTTTTCTTATCGTTTTTGTTTTCTTCTACACATGTCTATTTATTTATGGCTTTTGTTTTAAATCTATATAATTATTTTTTATTTTGTTTATAAAATCTACATAATAAATATCAAAAAAATAAAGAAAACTCCATAAAATAATATAAACTCGTGTTTGTATAAAAAAATAAACATAATTTATAAAATTTTCATTGTTTTCCGTACAATTTGTATGAGATCTTTTTTTAATTGTTTTTAAATTCTAAACAAATTGAGAGTAAAATGTTATTAAATCTTTTTTTAATGGGGTGAAAGAAAGTTTTATATTGAATACATTTAAAACCAACATATGTATGTATGTGTGTATGTAATTGAAATTTTTATAGAAAAATTTAATTAAAACAAAAAATAAATTTTATTATTTTGAGGTGAGATTTATAGAAAGCATGTGTTTTTCTTACAATTTTAATGTGTGTTCTGAAATTATTTGTATACACACATCAAATTATACACTTGCATGTAATAACCCAACAAACACAAGGATTAAAACTCAAGAAAATCTAAAAGTTTTACTACTTCTAAATGTTTGAAAACATTTTATGTTTTTACAGCTATTTTCCAAACCATTTTTATTCATAATTTACACCCTAATTGCTTGCTGGGTTATTCATATTTTGTAATTTCATTTACTAAAGAAAAAATAAACTCTATTAAAAAGTCATTAAGTCTAAAAATTCTGAAAATACATGTTATATTTTTTGTAATACAAGCACTTTTTTATTCTTCTATAATCATTTTTTAATAAAGGAAGTGATTTAAATAGATTTTGTTTTCATTTATATGTAAATATGTTTCCGAAAGCAGTAAAACTTAATTTTATATTAAAAATAAAATTATATTTTTGTGAAATTTTATAACAATTAATTGCAGAAATTATTAAAATATAAATTTTAAAAATCTAATCTTTAGTCCAGACTAGAGTCTATACTATAGTCTAGTCCGTAGTCTATTATATAGTCCATTTAATAATCCAGACTATAATCCTTTCAGAGTCCAGATTATGGTATATTCTATAGTCTAGACTATAGTTTATTCTATTGTCCAGACTATAGTCTATTCTATTGTCCAGACTATAGTCTATTCTATTGTCCAGACTATAGTCTATTCTATAGTCTAGACTATAGTCTATTCTATAGTCTAGACTATAGTCTATTCTATAGTCTAGACTATAGCCTATTCTATAGTCCAGACTATAGTCTATTCTATAGTCCAGACTATAGTCTATTCTATAGCCTATTCTATAGTCCAGACTATAGTCTATTCTATAGTCCA
>NC_060952.1:82637061-82639202 GCF_022045245.1 Lucilia cuprina
AATAGACTATAGTCTGGACTATAGAATAGACTATAGTCTGGACTATAGAATAGACTATAGTCTGGACTATAGAATAGACTATAGTCTGGACTATAGAATAGACTAAAGATTGGGCTATAGAAGAGACTGAAATTTGTATTATAAAATATACTAAAATCTGGACTATAGTCTAGAATATTTCTTTCCCTCTGTCTTGGCTATAGTTTTAAAATTGAAATTGTTTTCACTTTATTTAAGAAACTCTGGCTGGTAAAAAATGAATTTGTATTATAAATGTGCAAATGACACAGTCTTTTTAAATATAAATTAACAAGAAGAAGAATGAAATACATTTAAAAAAAAATACATATATTTACTTAATAAAGTATTTTTTATATATATATATATATATATTCTTTGTTTAATATAATTTACACTAATCATTTGTACAATCATACTCTCTGCAAAACTAAAAATATGAAACAAAACAAAACTGAAACCACATGAAGTATTTTGCAAATGATTGTCATCATTATCATCTGTATTATTTTTATTATCCTCGTTTATTATTTATTATAAGAGTCTTTTGTTTAGTCCGATACAATGAAATCATTCATTAAATATTAAGATATAAATATTCTACTTATATCAGATATTTTTAATACAATAATCACTCATTATTTATTCATTTTCATAAAGGGAGTGCAATGTAAGGTCTTAATGTTGGAGTGAAAGGAATTTTTGTAGGGATATATCGAAACTGCAATAACGAAGCCCTAATGATTGAGTATTTGTTTTAAGTGATTTTCCAAAATATTGTCATTATCTAATTTATAACTCAAGCAAATAAAATAAACAAAAAAATTTTGTGTTTAATTTAATCAAAGCAAATAATTTTCTTTTCTGATTAAATTTCTTCGTTTCGATCCCCGCCTATTAGGCTTCATTTATTTCTATTCTTTTATCTGACTACGAGTTTAAGTAGATTTCGTTTAAAATGTTATTCTTACGTATATATTTAATAATTTTTTTTTGTCTCTTCAGTAACCTTGTTTCGAGTACTCGTTAAATTTGTTTCATATTGATTTGGTTTATACGACCAAGATACAACGAACGTAAAACTTAAGTGATACTTATTTTTGTTGTTAAATTTTATAGGAAAAGCTAGACAAAGAGCTAAAGAGCGATGGATATAGAATAGAATAAATATATATTACTGAACTAGTTTAGCTTGTCTCATAATAATAAAGCAGGGCATCATCATTTTTGTCATCGAAAAGATTGAATAAAGTCATAATCGCAACATGATTTAAGTCATAGTATATTTAAGTTTTGAAACAAAATCCTTTGAAAAATGGAAGAATCGGATGTACATTATTTGTATAGATGAAATGTAGGCAATGGAAAGTTATTCATAAATAAGCCTTAAGGTATGCTTTAAATTATTAAATATATACAATGTAATTGTCTGGTTTAAAGACTAGACTGAAAACAATACTGTATCTTAGACTATAATCTAGACTATAGATTGCACTATAGACAAGGAGAAGCCAATAGTTTAGACTGCAGAATAGCCTATATTTAGAACTTTAGTCTGGACTATAGACTATAACCTGGACTATAGCCTGGACTATAGCCGGGACTATAGCCAGGACTATAGACAAGACTAAAGACAAGACTACAGTCTGGACTATAGACAAGACTATAGACAAAACTATAGTCTGGACTATAGACAAGACTATAGACAAGACTATAGACAAAACTATAGACAAGACTATAGACAAGACTATAGACAAGACTATAGACAAGACTATAGACAAGACTATAGACAAGACTATAGACAACACTATAGACCAGACCATAGTCTGGACTATAGACAAGACTATAGTCTGGACTATAGACAAGACTATAGTCTGGACTATAGACAAAACTATAGTCTGAACTATAGACAAAACTATAGTCTGGACTATAGACAAAACTATAGTCTGGACTATAGACTAAACTATAGTCTGGACTATAGACAAGACTATAGTCTGAACTATAGACAAGTCTACAGTCTGGACTATAGACAAGACTATAGTCTGGACTATAGACAAGTCTATAGTCTGGACTATAGACAAGACTATAGTCTGGACTATAGACAAGACTATAGTCTGGACTAT
>NC_060952.1:82639302-82640455 GCF_022045245.1 Lucilia cuprina
TGTTTAATAAACGCAGTAATCTGAGGTTCCGATATGGTTGCAATTAACTTTGGCAGTTTTCGTGCTAGGACAATCGTTTATACATCATTTTAAAGCATTACAGTTGCACTTTGTTTTGGTGTATAATTTGTGGCATAATGAGTTTTTACAAAAATAGGATTGTTGAGGCCCGCGAGAGCTCCTCCGAGACAGCAGATGAAGACTGCCTTGACTTGGACATAGAGCCCCTACTTTAAATGTGCCCCTTCTGCTCGCTACGCTTCTGAATGGTGCTTAAGGAGATTGACAGGTGTCAAAAACTGACGTCCTGTCAATCAACTTAAGCGCCATTGCAGTTTTTTCTTTAATAATAAAAAAACCTCAGCAGCGTCAGCAGCAAACAAACCCTAAAACCCAAACCTGAAAATAAAGGAAGTTATAACGTTTAACCAAACCTGTGTTCTTACTCACCTTGAACCACAAGTAAGTGCAACCTGCATTTTATTTCCAAAGTTAATTATTTGTAAATAATTAACTTTGGTTTTGTGTTGTTTCAACTACGTTGAAACAGCTCCAACAACAAATTTCCCTACTAGGGACAGAAATTTGTTTATGGTCCTTAAAAGCCTTTGTATTGAACTGGTGACCAAACAGTAGTTTAATTATCTGAAATTATTTTTTTTTTCCTTTTCGTTTTTGAGCTTTAAATATTCTCACATTTTTTTGTTTTGTTTCTTGGCATATTAAAATAATCAAAAATAAAAACACATACATATGTACGTACATCCATTGTTGTTTTAAAGTGGGAAATAACCAACAATCAAAGTGCGGTTGATTTTAGAATTGTTTAAACCCAGTGAATTTATTATTTATAAAATACTACTACGTGGTAATTCATAAATATTTAACAAGAAGAGAAAAGAACATACATTATAAGATAGTTCCGCGCATTTACAGTGCCAGCGGTCATTCAAATAAGTAAGGTTCTATAAATCGACTCTAAAACAAAGTCGAAAAATCAACTATCTTGTAGGAAATAAGTCGGAGGATCAATTTCACGGGGAAGAAAAAAAAAAAAAAAAGTCGACTATTTATTAGACGCAAAAAAGTCGAAAACCTGACTTTTCATAAATAGCAAAAAGTCGAAAAGTCAACTTTTTTTGATTCAACTATA
>NC_060952.1:82640555-82641960 GCF_022045245.1 Lucilia cuprina
TCTATCTATCTATCTATCTATCTATCTATCTATCTATCTATCTATCTATCTATCTATCTATCTATCTATCTATCTATCTATCTATCTATCTATCTATATATGTATCTACCTATCTTCCAAAATAATGTTTAATTTCATTACATTAATGAATTATTTTCATAAGGGTGATGAAATGTAAATTCATACTATTTATGAAACATCACTAATCGTACTAATCGGTAAAGTCACATATCTCCCATTATTGTTTCCTACCATGTTATTGCCATATAACCAGAATAAATGGAAGAAAAGAAATTGTATACAGTTTAGAGCTAGGAAAGCCAGCAAACATTTACTAAATCTTAAATGTAGTTAAATGGAAGAATAAAATAAAATTATGAAGACATTTCCACACACTCCATTTATGTGGATAAGCTCCATAAAAAATCTTGCCATTGCCAAATATGAACGTACATATGAAGAACTAGTTTGTACTAAAGAGCCTCTACAGTCTCTTCACATGACTTAAGATTTGAAAGATGTTTTGTGAAGTTAAGTTGGCTGCTATAAACTTTATATGTTTTCATTTCATTTGAAATTAAATATAAATTTACTTAAAAATTTAGACATGTTAGAATAAACATTTGGAAAGGCAGCATAAATAAAACACATTTGATCATCATCGTCATCTCCAAAACCAAATGCCATAATCGCAATCGTCGTCATCAGTATCATTCAGAATAATGATTGTAATTTTAATATTATACCAACAAAGTTAATACATATGGGTACTTGTGTGGTTTGTGTTTTGTTTTCTCCCTAGAGTTAATTTCATCATAATCATCTTTGTAATCATCTATTCCAGAATATTTCATTGGTTTTTATTTTTGGAATTGTATGCATTCTATATTCTGCTAAAATAAATAACAGCTGCAAAAACTTTAAATTAAATTGTTTTTTTTTTCTAAAAGAAGTATTTTTGTATTTTAAAAATTTTCGCTTAAAATTTTAATTTGTATATGGTTTTATGAAGGCTTTACTTAATCCACGTACATATTTGAAAAATTTAGTCATTATTTTCGTTATTCACTTGATAATTATTATTTATGTTTGTTGTTTTTTTTATAATTTATTTTTAAACATTTTTTTATTATATTATTATATACGCAGAATATTAATCATCGTTTAATTTATAAACTAATATTTGTTTTTTTTTACAGAGTAAATTTGCAAAATCTAGAACTGAACTAGAGCTGAACTATTACTACTGAATTAAAACTAAACTAAAATTGATCTAGAACCGAACAAGAATTAAACCGGAACTGAACTAGAACTGAACTAGAACTGAACTAGAACTGAACTAGAACTGAACTAGAACTAAACTAGAACTGAACTAGAACTGAACTAGAACTGAACTAGAACTGAA
>NC_060952.1:82642060-82643071 GCF_022045245.1 Lucilia cuprina
ATAGATAGATAGATAGATAGATAGATAGATAGATAGATAGATAGATAGATAGATAGATAGATAGATAGATAGATAGATAGATAGATAGATAGATAGATAGACAGAAAAGTAGAGACGAAAAGTAGAGACGATTAGAGCACAATCGATCAGAATAAAAAGGGGTTAAAGCAAACTCGACTAATATAAAATCCATTAGAGAAGATTTTTCTGGAATAGAGAAGCCTATTGTAGAGTCAGCGAATTAATTTTCATTCATTTCTTACAGAAATTAAATTTTCCCTTCTTAAACAAATTATCTCTCTCTACTCCTTTATCTAGAGAATTTATACTTTAACATTCTCCCTAAGTTTCAAAATGTAAACTTTTATTTGTATATAAGTATTTAAAAATATCATTGGTATGCGCAAAAGTAGCGCATTCCTTGATTGACGCGGCATAGTTTTTTTTTCGCCAAAAAAAAAACTTCACATAGAATCATAGAAATCCAAAGAAATTCTAGTACAACTTAGGCAAACAAAAAAATTGTCAACTTGTTTCTAGCTTAAACTCATCATCATCAATCTCGTGAAAGAAGTGGTGACTGACTAGACTGCTGCTGCATCATCATCATAATCATATGAGATGTAGTAGTGCTACTTGTACAAACATTAGAAAAATGTATATAAAATAAAATTCTATTTTTTTGTTATTTATTTCTTTTTCTCCATTTCAGTTTTAGTTCATGTACAATTGCCGTGGACGTTACGAGTACAAATGAAGCAATTTCAGTTATTTTCTCTGGAATGTTTTCTTTGAAATTTGCCAAGAATACATTTTTTGCAGTTGCATATTTTGTAACGTGGAAAGTTAAAAGGGCATTATTAGTTGGTTAAAAGATTTGTCATAAATTTATATTATCTATAAATCTATCTATCTATATATATATATATATATCTATCTATCTATCTATCTATCTATCTATCTATCTATCTATCTATCTATCTATCTATCTATCTATCTATCTATCTATCT
>NC_060952.1:82643171-82716380 GCF_022045245.1 Lucilia cuprina
TAGATAGATAGATAGATAGATAGATAGATAGATAGATAGATAGATAGATAGATAGATAGATAGATAGATAGATAGATAGATAGATTGATTGATTGATTGATTGATTGAACTAAAACATTAATTTCAAAAAAAAAATACTTTTTGCCTACTTTTCACAAAGACTTTCCTATTCAACAGTAAAATAAAATAAAGAGCAAAATGGAATTCTTTTCAATTCCATTTTGCTCTTTACTGTCTTTTTAAATGAATATCCTTTTACCTATATGCAGCAGCACATCTTCATCTTCAGAAATGCCCTTTTTCCTATTTGTATGTAACACCCAAAAATTACTAAAAGATAGATATAAGTACATGTAACAAAAAAAAGAAATTCATTTCATTCTGTTAGTTCCATTTACTTTAATGTTATCAGAGAGTTTTTGGATTTTTGCCAAAATAAAAATTTCTATAAGCACACGGAGTTAGAACCTTTTCATTCCATACAGCAGCATTTCTTGTTTTCCCTGCATTATTAAATGACTAGTTTTCTATTTGTTCGATAAAAACTATTCAAAGGATTTGTTTTATACAGTTTTACTGGAGAGCAGTACCGAAATGTTGAACGTTAGTTGCACCCGCTCTATGTCTCTCTTTAGCTAAAAACTAATTTTTCCTTCCTGTTTAGAACATCCGTTTTAAAATAAATATTTACTTGTAAGTATATGTACATATGTATAGATAGATATTGTAGCCTATAGCTTTTTATATTGTCTCGTTGGTTAGGCCCATAAATATTTCTTTTGTAGGCTTTTTTATTTACTTTAAAATTTTAGCAACTATTTGGTCTCTTACTTTTTTTTGTTATTTTACTACTTTCCACATAATTAAAAAGTATAAATAAGAAAGAAATAGTCTTTTTAAGTTTGTGATTTATGACCAAACAAATACAGATAGAATTTTTTAATAAAAAATTTGCTAAAATGTTTTTAAATAAATTTTCTTATAAATTGTGTTTATGAGAAAAATTGTAGTAAAACATATTTATTTTTGTTAACTTGTTGTCAGAAGGAAAATTTTAATAGGAAACCATAATTTATGTTCAAAACAGTAAGAGGAGTGGTGTTAGAAAATGTCTGCTTAATTTAATATTTATATACAAACTAGCAGATAAAAATGTTTTAATGAAAAGTTTTTATATTTCTGGAAAAGAATGTCATTTATGATTTAAGTAATTTAAAGAAAATTTTAATTTAGAAAGGTGCTTTTAGGTTCTTTTTAAATAAAGGGGAAAAGAGCCAAATATGTAATAAAGTATTACTTTTGGCAACTGGCAAGCTTATTAGGTAAGGCTGAATGAAGAACCGAGGATCGTTATAAGATCTGTTATATGCTTCTTTTCAGGGAAAAGCGATTAATAATAAGAGTTATCTTCAAATCTTCAGAAACCCTGGTTGTAATTCCTTAGAAATTTCTAATCAGACTTTGCCTAGCTTACGCAATATCAGAAGTATAACCATTCTCATACAAGTTTTCCTGACAATGACAGAGAACCAGTTTTCTCAAGTTTAACTAGCATAAGCTTTTTGGTTTCCAACTTTTTCCGAGAGACCTGTATTAAGCTAAATTTATCTCTGGAAGAGTATTCGATTAAAAATTTAAATTTAACTTTATCACCTGATATAGCTCTATTATCCCCTGTCAGCATCCTATATATTCTTATCAAATTTAGACATTTTGTTATTACACGGACTTAGAATATAATGTGTTTAAATTTCCCGGACTTCAATGAAGAATGTCCAGACCGTTATATACCTTAGTTTAGAGGCATATGTATAGCAATGGATTCCTATGGGTTTTTTCTCCTAAAATTCCGCTTGACCATGATATCTGGGTTTAGTGTTAAAAAGTTCCCAATATAAACTGTTAAGCTATCGAGAATTCCGGTTATTTATGTATAGACTTCCAATGCATCTAGCAGAGTGAACGTCTGAAGTAATTTTACAACTTTTGTCTAAAGAACTTCACCAGATTATTAAAGCATAACTAAGAATTATGTTTTTTTTTAAAGCTAGTGAGTCATAGTCTTGCGTATGACTCTACCTCAAAGCATCCAGCACTGATGAGCTCCATTTCCGATCAATGATTACATCTAAGTACTTAGCTCTGTGGGCCATCGGTATCTTACTTATGTCTTTCGTCCTTTTTTGTAAAAACAAAGCAGAAACCATATTCGCTGGGTTAACATTCAGCCCATATGGTTAATTCCAGACTAAGGTCGTGTTCAAATCTTCCTCAACTCTTCTACATATTGAACAGTTCAAAGTGTATTCACTGTTAGGGTCGTCTTTGACTCTGGTTTTACCACGTAGCATCCTACACTAATGTACTTTGTTGATTCTATCCTCAATGTAGTTGCTTCACTTTCGTTCAATAATTACGAAAAGTTAGAACTTGATCCAATCTATTTCCGGTCAATAATTACATCAGAAAACTGAAACCATCTTCGCTGGGTTAACATTCAACCCCTACGGTTGAGCCCAGACTAAGGCCATGTTCAAATCCTTCTCAACTCTTTATACAAGAGCTTCTGATCCTTTCCTCTAAACAGTATTACAAAATCTTCCACATATCGAACAGTTTGAAGTCTATTCACTATTAGGTTTGTCATAGTCTTGACTCTGGTTTTACCACATAGCATCCGCACTAATGTGCTTTGTTGATTCCATACTCAATGCAGTAGCTTCATTTTCGGTCAATGATTACGAAAAGTTAGAACTTGATCCAATCCATTTCCAGTCAATGATTACATCTAAGTACTTAGTTCTATCGGTCATCGGTATCTTACTAATGTCTTTTGTTTTTCTTATAAAATGAAAGTCGAAACCATCTTCGCCGCGTTAACATTTAGCCCCTGCTGTTGAGCCCAGACTAAGGCCGTGCTCATATCGTCTCAACACTTTTGTACAAGAGATTTGGACAGTCAAAGTCCATTGACGATTAGGTTTGTCATAGTCTTGCCTCTGGTTTTATCACATAGCATCCTGCACTAATGTATTTTGTTGACCTATCCTCGCCGACATTCAGCGTTCAAATCTTTCTCAGCTCTTCTGTACAATTAATTTGGATATTTTTTCCTTATATCTTACAAAATCTTGTTCATTCACGTTATGGGTCCTTATTACGCTACTTATTGTAGTTAACCAGAGAAAATAAAGCAAAATGTCTTCGAAATGCCATTTTTATGATAGTCACCCTATCTAACGGTGGTACTTTTTCAACCGCTGGGTGAGTAAAAAGTAAACAACTCATCAGTGCCCATTTGTGTATCTTACACGCAGGTTGCAAATTTTTGTACATGGAATGAGTCGGTCCATATACAAGCAATTTGCTCGAGTATTTGAGCTATCTAATCTCTGACCATTGCTGTCCCGTTGCTTAGCTTCCGAGATGTAACACATCACTTCTGTCTACAACAAGGCAGATGGGATGGCCTCTGTTGATTTGGCAAACAGCACCTAGAGAAACCATCAAATAAACCGAGGCTTTGTTCTTCTTGTATATGATACCTTTCATCCATCATCAGACAACCCAGGACACTTCATAAGAGAAAAACATACGACACATTTATTATAGGTAAACGGATGGGTGACACATTCCACATTCATCCAGTACCATATACAATTAATACCAACTCATTTCCAACGCTTAGTGCCACAGTCACTCCTCTGTGGTATATCTGTTATTTCGGCAACAGCACCGAACTTATCCCGAAATATTGACTTACATCAGTCTTTTAACCGCAACACACTCTTCCCGCGAATTTGGGTTTTAACCACAGCCACCACGTGGATCACGAAGGAACCTTAACAAACTGACCAGCCAGGACATAGTCCTGCGGGCACCCGTGGTACCAGATTATGTAGTTCTCTGGTTAGACCCCTTTTCAATATATGTAAGGACTAAACCAGTAAACTGTAAACACAAATTTATAGTCCCGGCCGACTAGAGGTATAGGTGGGACCTATCTACCCCCGAATTCAACTAAGATAATATGCCCGGGGGGTTGTTTAAACGTATGAAAAAATTCTAAAGAAAAAATTAAATTTAGCCGACGCAGGTACTTTCTATAATAAGCCGTCGTCTAAAAACGTCTAAGCTGACGCCGCCGAGTACTTCTCATCGGCTTCTATCTTTGCCCTATAAAGAAGCTTTTATTGCTACTATAGAAAAATTGTGCCCCTTAAACTGCAGGCAAACACTGATTCATTCAAAAAATGTATTATTGCCTTAAAACGAAAAAAGAAAGAAAAAACAACTTCATCACTTTACAGCTGCTTTCGACATTAACATTGTTTAACATAATCCCTAAAGCTTTTTAAGCTTTTCATAACAATTTTACAATTACATATTATTAAATCCTCTCGACAATTTTAAGCCCTCCCTGAGAAGTCTTGCAGTAGCAGTGACAACAGACAACAATAATGCTGGTATTTGCAAGATTTGATAAAGAAGAAAACAACAACAAATAAACAAACATTTATCTAATGGAGCTTAAAGAACAGAACTATTGTGTAAGGGAAAAACTGCAAACACATGGCTCTAACTGGCCTGCATGTTGCAAAACAAAACAAAAAGTTGCAAATTCATTTAAAAATAAACAATTGCAACACAATCATTCATAAACTCTAAGTAGAACTCAAACCAACAATTAAGTTGTGGTGATAATTGTTTGCCTTTATCTGAGGAAGACTCTTCCTTCATATTTTTTTAATTGGTTTTCTAAATTTGCTGCTATTGTTGTGTCGTGGTTCTTGTTGCACCACAATGGTTAGGAGATGGTGAACCACAAAGTGAATAAATAAAACTATAAATCATGAATGATAAAATAGAAAAAAAACAAACTTGCATCCTTGCAGGATATGTTGGTGGCGGAGTGTGCGGGTGTGGAAGAAGAAAAAAAGTTCTAAAGTTTTTAGGGATAAAGTAGTTTATAATCCAATTAGCTTGACAGTGTTAACAATTGTAAAATAAAAAACAGGATTTTAAGCTTTCATCTATAGAAACATATGAAAACTTTAAGTGTGAGCACACAGAGATGCTGTGTGAGCACACAGAGATAATGTGTTCACACTTAAACGAGCAATTGCAAACAATTGTTTTAACGTGGTTAGTGTTTGAATGAACTTAACATTTTATCTTGTTAATCCTTTTTCAATATTCTTTAAAAACCCTTTTTAGATTGTTGTTTTAAATTTAGACAATTGTTTTAGCTACAAAATATGTTGCAAGGATTTCTTTTATTTTGTTTTTTTGGAAAAACCCTCAAAAAAAAAGGCTGCAACACTTTGGCAGTAGTTAAGAAAAAACCTAACTCACTTCTCACAAGTGGCAGCAGCAACAACAACAATTATGTTTTTTCTTATTTATTTTTTTGTAGTTGTTGTTTAAAAGGATTTTTAGTTTTCATCTTTCAACTTTTACACTCCCCTTGCCTTCTTTTCGCTATTGTTGTCGTTGAAACACTCAAAGGAGTTAAATGCTAACAAACCTTGCAACAGCAGCAGCAACATCAACAACATCAAATCCTAAAGAGGAAACTAAAAAAATAACAGCAATAACAAAACTACAGTTAGAATAAGAGCTGAAAATGGTGGCAAATAATACTGCAGCATAAAGCAAATGCTACAAGTGACATTATACTTACACGTAAATTCCGCATTTTATATTTTGAAATACGTGGGTGGTTGTGAAAGTCATTAAAACTTTATCTACTTACGAATCAAGTCAATTTTGAATACTCTATTTTGAAGTCAGAATAGTAGTTTAACGGGATAAGCTCTGAACTATAAGGCGGGAGGGTCAAAGTTTAGAACCACTTCTTCCTGAATAGTCTTTAAATGGTATTGCCACATGCGGCCGAGTTTTTTTATGCTAAAGGAATAGACTTTCATGTCTGATAACTTTAAATAAATACTCGTTTCAAAGGAATCTGTTGCATTCGGTACGATTCTCCTATGATTTTCTGGACCCATTTTTAGCAGATCATAAAAGATAGAAACCTCCCAGTCCCAACAAATACAGAGTATTGTCTTAGTGCTTTGGTGTCGATTCAGCTGGTTGGCCGAACCTCACATACGTTAAAACTGAGGAAACGCTATGCATTAGCCTATTGATCAATCTATGGACTTGTCTTTTAACTGCAGCATGGTCTATGTATTAGTCTACCGATTGGTTTACGAACCAAAAAAAGGAAACTTTTAAATAATTTGTAACTTTTAGTTTCGAGAGAAGGATGCAATTTCTGATATATAATGTTGCGACTTTTTAAAAGTATATATATTTCGAGTGCTTATAGATAGCGGAATCTGCCAGTTTGACTGTCCCTTTGTATGTTTAAAACAGTTTACAGAAGACGCTCTGAATTTGCGTGATCTAAGTTTTGTATGAGATTGAAGTGTTCTGCTGAAAATCAGCAATATTGGTCCATAAATAATGGAGATATTAGCAATACATAATATTAACTAATTTTTGTTAAGATTTCTCAGAAGCACGTCTAGGGATTAACATGGTTACAAATTATAAGTATTGTTTCAAAATTTCATATATCTCCGATATAAATTAACATAAACCCGCGTTCCCACGACAATTGGATCTTCGCTCCGGAACGACCCGAGTCATACTCGGCCAAAGATTGTCAACCCAGCGACAGCTGTATTAACCGAAAGTTTTTTCCCCTGAAAGAACTATCGGCCACAGTCGAACTATTACAACAACATAAACCCGATATTCCCTTTAGAATTACCCTGGGGGATTGTCGACTATTTGTCGGAGCAATTATTGGAATTAAGATTGACTTTGGAAACTCCTACTTCCTTTGTTACATTGATCGGTTCATATAAGAGGGATCCTGATCCATTTTGTTGGGTATTTCGGACTACCAAATAGGTGCTGTTGCCAAAACAACAGAGCCTTCTCATTAGTGTGGTTGCGCGGGCTTAAAGTGGTTAAGGAATGCACGGGAATGGGTCATTAGATGATGGAGATTGCATTTTTAATAATGCAATTCTTTCATGACATCATTAAGGGTGGTCACTTTCGCATTGTCGGAAGATTGATTTCACCTGATGTTGGGACTCGTCACACCCTTCTATTGACTTTAGACCAGTGATTGCTTTTTCCTTGTCGGGGTACGCGGATTAATTCCAAATGCGGCCTGTCATTCCGCAACGGGGCTGCTATGGCAAGAGATTAGATAGCTTGAGTACTTCGGCAAAGTACTTGTACATGGACCGGACATCCATCTACAAAAATTGCTACCTGAGTTCTGAGAATTCAGGGGCGAATGGTGGACCGTCTCTAGTCTACCCGGTGGATGAAAAAGACTACCATGAAATTCATCCCCTTTAGAATATAGGCACTTGAAAATCTAATATCAAAAAAATTGTATTTTTAACTAAAACGTAAATCAGTTCAGAATCAAACCGATATGTATAAGGTCCACTTCCTTTAAGAAATAACCATTTGGGGTCCTATTTTAATGCGCATATCTTGAGTATTGAGGATCGACCTGTTATTGTTCATAAAGTCTAGTTCTAAAGCAAATAATTTACAATTTAATAATATCGGCAATAAATTAATCTCGAATATATTTTATTTACATATATATTTCTCAGGCCCATGATTGGTTATAGCATCCAATAGTTTTTGGGTTCTAATTCTAGCTGAATTTTACATACATATGTATATACAAATCATTCCTTGAATCGTTTACTATTTTGGCCCATAATTGGTCTAAGTTTCCATATAAAAACCGCTTCTGAAAATTACTTACTGTCTGTTCCCTAAATACAAAAGAAAAATTCTTTCTCATAAATACCAAGCAAAAAAAAAAATAACTTCCAAAGAAGCAAAAAAGAAGTAGAATTAACTCCATGGAAATACTGAAAATGACCTGAAGATGATTTTAACTCTGGCTTGTCATAGGAGGGATGTTCTTTTCATTTGAATCCAAATTTACTACATCTGAAGTCATTCTCACGAAGTAATTTTTATGTTCTTTTTATGAAAGTACCTTTAATTTTCAACAAAATTATATTATTTTCGCTTCTTTGGAAGTCAATAAAAATCACTTCCACATTCAATTAGTGCTACTTTTGAAGTGGTGATAACTGTTATTCTTTTGGAAGTACTTCGAATTATATTTGCTGATCAATAAACATTACTTCCACAGGAAGGTAAACAAATTCACTTAGTGCTACTTTTGAAGTAGTGAAAAAATGTTATTCTTTTGGAAGTACTTCGTTTCATTTTTGCTGGATAGATTAAAACTATCTCTTTAACTTGTTTTTTTTTTTAGAATTTTTAAAAAACTTTTGAAACTACCCCCTCATTACACAGCCATTTGTTACTTTACTGCTGGTATGTCTGTAGAAATGTTGTTATTTTATAATACATTTCTCCAGGGTCTTCTCTGCAATACAGTTTAACTGCGTTTTTTTTATTTTATTTTCAGCAACAGACAACTCCAAAAAAAGATTCTTTTAAACATGTAAAAATTTTTTATTTCACCATAAACGTTGGAAAATTGTGATAAATTATAGTGAATATTAAATTGTAATTTATCTTAAAATTAAACAAGAAAGACGACGTTTTTTTAAAGAAATTCCTTTACAATTGGCTTTATAAAAGTTTGAAAATTATTTGTTTTGTTTTTTGTTCTTTTCGACAATTTCGACTAACATTTGTTTTGGCAAAGAAACTTCTAGCAAACAATTCTGGAAAAGCGTTTCAGTACATTCACCCCCTTCCCGTTTTTTTAGAAAAGATATTTTATGCCTTATTGGGATTTTCCTTTTTTAAACAACAACATATACGTATTTAATATGCCCATTGTGCAGTAAACGTGAAGAAAAATACCAACTTGTCATAGATTTCAAACTCGCGTGTTTAGAACATATATTTTTGTTTATAAGTAGTTTATAGTTCTATTTAGATGTGAGATAAAAGCAATAAAAATGTGTAGAAAAAAAGTGCATAAATAGAAAAAAAACTAGAAGAAATACTCGTTTAACAAATAATTACTCGTGTAATGTTAGCAATCAGTTGGTTTATATACTTTTCTATTCATTTATTACCGAAACATCTGGTTTATTGTTGGAACTTCAAATGATTTGTTCGGTGTGTTACGTTTTCTATCACAAATTGCTATTTGTTTAGAATAGGTTTCTAGTTGCAGACTGTGAAGGTTTTTACACTGTAAACTATTTGAATAAATATTTGATTTAATATCTCGCAAGATCAAATGCTTTTCGTTTTGTGAAACGTATTCTTAAGATATGTTTGTTTACACGGTCGTCAGAACATACAACGCTAGCAGATCTGACAATGTACCGAATTAGACAGATAGATAGATAGATAGATAGATAGATAGATAGATAGATAGATAGATAGATAGATAGATAGATAGATAGATAGATAGATAGATAGATAGATAGATAGATAGTCAGTTCTAGTTCAGTTCTAGTTCAGTTCTAGTTCAGTTCTAGTTCAGTTCTAGTTCAGTTCTAGTTCAGTTCTAGTTCAGTTCTAGTTCAGTTCTAGTTCAGTTCTAGTTCAGTTCTAGTTCAGTTCTAGTTCAGTTCTAGTTCAGTTCTAGTTCAGTTCTAGTTCAGTTCTAGTTCAGTTCTAGTTCAGTTCTAGTTCAGTTCTAGTTCAGTTCTAGTTCAGTTCTAGTTCAGTTCTAGTTCAGTTCTAGTTCAGTTCTAGTTCAGTTCTAGTTCAGTTCTAGTTCAGTTCTAGTTCAGTTCTAGTTCAGTTCTAGTTCAGTTCTAGTTCAGTTCTAGTTCAGTTCTAGTTCAGTTCTAGTTCAGTTCTAGTTCAGTTCTAGTTCAGTTCTAGTTCAGTTCTAGTTCAGTTGTAATTAATTTTTAGTTTAATACAATTAAACTGTATTAATACCACCTCTCAATACATTTAATTGTTTTAAAGTAGGTAAGTAGTTATGTTTCATTGAGCTCATTCCTAAGAATTTTATTTTAAAACATTAAGTAAAAAGTTAAAATTTAAAATTAAAAGAATGAGAGTGCATGAATAATTTTTCTTTGTGGTTGAACATCATATATATTTTCATCACGTACATAGACATAAACAATAACATACGTACTTGGTTATCAAAACGTAAGATCTCTTAGCGAGACAACAAAACAAATAAATGAACACCTACATTTTCTGCTTCTCCACACATACACAAATAAACGAGCAATTCTTCATATGATAGTTACAAAAGCAAAATTAGATAACTCCACTTTTTTAAATTCCTTTATAAATTAAAAATAAAAAATGTATTTTGTAAAGATGCTTTTAGAGTTTTATTCCCTAGAGGAAATTAAATTTATTAGTTTTTACCAATTCTTTTAATTAACAAAAAGTAACTACAAGTTACTTTAAGACAAATAAGCAAAATATGCAATTTAAATATTTAAATATTAAATTTATCACAAGGTTTATACATATATATTCATGGAAATTTTCTTTTATTATTACGGTTTTCTTTATATTTTTTTTTGCAAAAATATTACTAAATATACGTGAAAGAATTGTAGCAGCCAGCTTAGATGAGACTAAAAAATATTGAAGTTTAGGCATTTTTAATGAATTTCGATTTGTTTGTGGGTGATATTGAATTGTAACAAAAATGAAATAATCACTAAACGTTTCTAACAAAACAAAAGCATTTAAAGCCAAATATCAAATATAAAGAAAATGTCAACATGTACACACGTTTGATCAAAAAAAAAAAAATGAGCAGATTGACATACAGATATGCTCGTATTATGGAAAAGAACAGTTCTACATAAATGTGTAAATATAGACGTAGGGAAAAATTGGGAATGATATATAAATCAATGTTTCTTTTGTGTTAGAGAATTTAATAAGTTTCATATTAAATTTAGCAAAATATTAGCATTTACACTTGTCTACATTTTTATATAAAATAAATTTAAGGCGGCCTTACTTTCATAATATAATTAACTTAATTGTAAATCAGAATACAAAGTAATAAAATACGGATAACAATTAAAATTTATTTTATTTTTCATATATTGAATGTTAAAAAAAAGCGTTGTGGTAACTAGGGAAATATGGATGTAAAATTAATTTCCTAAAAATAAGGTGCTACTAAGGCAAAATTGCTAGAGGTTATATATTTAATTTTTAGAAAAAATTCTGAATCTGAACTAAAACTGAAAAGAGCTGAACTAGAACTGAAATAGAAACTGTACTAGAACTGAATTAGAACTGAACTAGAACTGAACTAGAACTGAACTAGAACTGAACTAGAACTGAACTAGAACTGAACTAGAACTGAACTAGAACTGAACTAAACTGAACTAGAACTGAACTAGAACTGAACTAGAACTGAAGAAAGAACTGAACTAGAACTGAACTAGAACTGAACTAGAACTGAACTAGAACTGAACTAGAAATGAACTAGAACTGAACTAGAACTGAACTAGAACTGAACTAGAACTGAACTAGAACTGAACTAGAACTGAACTAGAACTGAACTAGACTGAACTAGAACTGAACTAGAACTGAACTAGAACTGAACTAGAACTGAACTAGAAACTGAACTAGAACTGAACTAGAACTGAACTAGAACTGAACTAGAAAAAACTGAACTAGAACTGAACTAGAAACTGAACTAGAACTGAACTAGAACTGAACTAGAACTGAACTAGTAACTGAACTAGAACTGAACTAAAATTGACTAGAACTGAACTAGAACTGAACTAGAACTGAACTAGAACTGAACTAGACTGAACTAGAACTGAACTAGAACTGAACTAGAACTGAACTAGAACTGAACTAGAACTGAACTAGAACTGAACTAGAACTGAACTAGAACTGAACTAGAACTGAACTAGAAATGAACTAGAACTGAACTAGAACTGAACTAGAACTGAACTAGAACTGAACTAGAAATGAACTAGAACTGAACTAGAACTGAACTAGAACTGAACTAGAACTGAACTAGAACTGAACTAGAACTGAACTAGAACTGAACTAGAACTGAACTAGAACTGAACTAGAACTGAACTAGAACTGAACTAGAACTGAACTAGAACTGAACTAGAACTGAACTAGAACTGAACTAGAACTGAACTAGAACTGAACTAGAACTGAACTAGAACTGAACTAAACTTGAACTAGAACTGAACTAGAACTGAACTAGAACTGAACTAGAACTGAACTAGAACTGAACTAGAACTGAACTAGAACTGAACTAGAACTGAACTAGAACTGAACTAGAACTGAACTACAACTGAACTAGAACTGAACTAGAACTGAACTAGAACTGAACTAGAACTGAACTAGAACTGAACTAGAACTGAACTAGAATGAACTAGAACTGAACTAGAACTGAACTAGAAACTGAACTAGAATCTGAACTAGAACTGAACTAGAAACTGAACTAGAACTGAACTAGAACTGAACTAGAACTGAACTAGAACTGAACTAGAACTGAACTAGAACTGAACTAGAACTGAACTAGAACTGAACTAGAACTGAACTAGAACTGAACTAGAACTGAACTAGAACTGAACTAGAACTGAACTAGAACTGAACTAGAACTGAACTAGAACTGAACTAGAACTGAACTAGAACTGAACTAGAACTGAACTAGAACTGAACTAGAACTGAACTAGAACTGAACTAGAACTGAACTAGAACTGAACTATGAACTGAACTAGAAAAACTGAACTAGAACTGAACTAGAACTGAACTAGAACTGAACTAGAACTGAACTAGAACTGAACTAGAACTGAACTAGAACTGAACTAGAACTGAACTAGAACTGAACTAGAACTGAACTAGAACTGAACTAGAACTGAACTAGAAATGAACTAGAACTGAACTAGAACTGAACTAGAAACTGAACTAGAAACTGAACTAGAAACTGAACTAGAACTGAACTAGAACTGAACTAGAACTGAACTAGAACTGAACTAGAACTGAACTAGAACTGAACTAGAACTGAACTAGACTGAACTAGAACTGAAATAGAACTGAACTAGAACTGAACTAGAACTGAACTAGAATGAACTAGAAACTGAACTAGAACTGAACTAGAACTGAAATCGAACTGAACTAGAACTGAACTAGAACTGAACTAGAACTGAACTAGAACTGAACTAGAACTGAACTAGAACTGAACTAGAACTGAACTAGAACTGAACTAGAAAGAACTAGAACTGAACTAGAACTGAACTAGAACTGAACTAGAACTGAACTAGAACTGAACTAGAACTGAACTAGAACTGAAATAAAATTGAACTAGAACTGAACTAGAACTGAACTAGAACTGAACTAGAACTGAACTAGAACTGAACTAGAAACTGACTAGAACTGAACTAGAACTGAACTAGAACTGAACTAGAAACTGAACTAGAACTGAACTAGAACTGAACTAGAACTGAACTAGAACTGAACTAGAACTGAACTAGAACTGAACTAGAAATGAACTAGAACTGAACTAGAACTGAACTAGAACTGAACTAGAACTGAACTAGAACTGAAAAGAACTGAACTAGAACTGAACTAGAACTGAACTAGAACTGAAACTAGAACTGAACTAGAACTGAACTAGAACTGAACTAGAAAATGAACTAGAACTGAACTAGAACTGAACTAGAACTGAACTAGAACTGAACTAGAACTGAACTAGAACTGAACTAAAATTGAACTAGAACTGAACTAGAACTGAACTAGAAATGAACTAGAACTGAACTAGAACTGAACTAGAACTGAACTAGAACTGAACTAGAACTGAACTAGAACTGAACTAGAACTGAACTAGAACTGAACTACAACTGAACTAGAACTGAACTAGAACTGAACTAGAACTGAACTAGAACTGAACTAGAACTGAACTAGAACTGAACTAGAACTGAACTAGAACTGAACTAGAACTGAACTAGAACTGAACTAGAACTGAACTAGAACTGAACTAGAACTGAACTAGAACTGAACTAGACTGAACTAGAACTGAACTAGAACTGAACTAGAACTGAACTAGAACTGAACTAGAACTGAACTAGAACTGAACTAGACTGAACTAGAACTGAACTAGAACTGAACTAGAAACTGAACTAGAACTGAACTAGAAACTGAACTAGAACTGAACTAGAACTGAACTAGAAACTGAACTAGAAACTGAACTAGAACTGAACTAGAACTGAACTAGAACTGAACTAGAACTGAACTAGAACTGAACTAGAACTGAACTAGAACTGAACTAAAACTGAACTATAACTGAACTAGAACTGAACTAGAACTGAACTAGAACTGAACTAGAACTGAACTAGAACTGAACTAGAACTGAACTAGAACTGAACTAGAACTGAACTGAACTGTGAACTAGAACTGAACTAGAACTGAACTAGAACTGAACTAGAACTGAACTAGAACTGAACTAGAACTGAACTAGAACTGAACTAGAACTGAACTAGAAACTGAACTAGAACTGAACTAGAACTGAACTAGAACTGAACTAGAACTGAACTAGAACTGAACTAGAACTGAACTAGAACTGAACTAGAACTGAACTAGAACTGAACTAGAACTGAACTAGAACTGAACTAGAACTGAACTAGAACTGAACTAGAACTGAACTAGAACTGAAAACTAGAACTGAACTAGAACTGAACTAGAATGAACTAGAACTGAACTAGAACTGAACTAGAACTGAACTAGAACTGAACTAGAACTGAACTAGAAATGAACTAGAACTGAACTAGAACTGAACTAAAACTGAACTAGATGAACTGAAACTGAACTGAAACTTAACTAGAACTGAACTAGAACTGAACTAGAATTGAACTAGAACTGAACTAGAACTGAACTAGAACTGAACTAGAACTGAACTAGAACTGAACTAGAACTGAACTAGAACTGAACTAGAACTGAACTAGAACTGAACTAGAACTGAACTAGAACTGAACTAGAACTGAACTAGAACTGAACTAGAACTAAACCTGTACTAGAACTAAAACTGAACTAGAACTGAACTAGAACTGAACTAGAACTGAACTTGAACTATAACTAAACTACAAGAGGACTAGAACTAAACTACAAGAGGACTAGAACAAAGAACGGACCTAGTGAAGCGGTGAAAATCATTCTGTGTAAATGAGATTGGGACCTTTTGTTTTTCTATGACATATTTATATTGATCTATTGGCACGTAACATATTTAAGCCTATAATTTCACTTTTACCTTTTTTTCCAAGAGTCTTACGTATAAAATAATCTATTTTAAAGATTACAATGAAAACCTTTTAAGCAAAAACATGTATAAATTGCAAATGTAATTTGTTAAATGTAAAATACTTTACGACATAAAACACTTGCGAAAAAAAAGAACACAAGAAAACTTGTATGAATTTTTTATAACAAATAAGATGTTAATATTACAAATATTCCCCAAACGCACAAATGTAAGAGAAAAACGCTATAATAACCACATTGTTTGAAGAAAAGAGGAAATGTTGTTGTAGGGGGAGGATGAATTACAAACACTCAAAGCAAATATTCTGCCAGAAATATAAAATAATTCATGTTTTTATTTTATTTTGTCGAAAATAATGTAAAATAATAAATGCCACCAATTTAGTAAATATTTATTTTATTGGCACACTGCATAATATAAATAGAAAACTCGGGAGAGATATATAGAAAAAAAACAAGTAGGAAAGTATAGTCGGGCATGGCCGACCATATAATAGCCTACACCATGAGTATATTTTTAAAATTTTTGCTTTTTATAAAATTTTTTATTTTTTATAAAGAAACTTTTATGTTGAATATTACCATAATTCCAAAATATTTAAACAATTTATTTATAAAAAAAAACTAAAATTTCTAAATGAGGCTTTATATAGGTCAATATGGGCCGATCCTCGGTAAATTTGGGAAAAGGATATATTTCTAAATAACAGTTAGTTTTGTTGAGTTTCATTATACAAAACTTATTTTTGCCAATTTTTAGAGAGATAGTATAATATTTGACGTAATTATGTCATAAATATTTAAAATCGGGAGGTACGGTTGTATGGGTGCTAGGTGAAATAATGGACCGATTTCAACCATTTTCAAAAGGCTTCGTCCCTGTGTCAAAAAACATGCTTGGTCCAAATTTCATCAAATTATCTTGAAAATTGCAGCCAGCCGGACAGACGTACGGACATGTCTTAATCGACCAAAAATGACTCTGATACTTTAAGGAGGGTATTGTACAAATATTTTTGTGTGTTACAAACATCAGCACAAATGTATAATACCCTCCCCACTATAGTGGTGTAGGGTATTAAAACGTAAAAAAACATTGAAAACTCAACATTTAATGTTAAACAAATATTGCAAATCCCAAAATATTAAATAAACAATTGCCAATGAACAAGTAAATAATGAAAAAAATAAATTTATTTACAATAATTTTAACAATTGTTTAAGGAATTTTCGTTAAACCTAGTAACTGACAGATAAAATAACTACAGAGAGTATTTACAAAAATATTAAAATAAACATTAAGTGAAATGTCACGAAAAACACGTAGAACAAAATGAAATCATTGGCTGAAGAGGGAGGTTTCAAAAATCTCAAAAGTATTGACATTTTTTCAAAAGAATAACTTTTTTTACATATTTTAATTCTTAACTTCAATAGAAACTACACCCCCACCTGCACCCACATAATTGTCATTATTTCTTCTTCTTAAAAAATAACTAAAAACAAACCCTTTATATGGTTATAAAACTGACAAAGTAACTGAAAGACTTGTTTGTTTTAAATGTAAATAATTTTCCTTTAACTGCTGCTATTTTTGTCTCCAACTTCATATCGAACACTCGCATATACATACAATTTACTTCGATATGATGGTAGTAAAAATGTACGTGTTCAAAATTTTTAATAGATAAAAATAGAAGAAATATAAAATAAATAAAATATATATATGAAAAATTGCAGCAGCACTATACGATAACTGGCCAAACTGAAAGTAATCACTCACAGGCGATTATTTACACATTTCGTTATTTCTTTCCCAGACAAAGTGGTTGCTTCGGCTTTTAGTGTTAACTTCTGTAAAATCTATAATGTCTTTTGTAGGAGGGAAAGCTTAAAAGTTAGTTTTTAAATTTAAGAAATGGACTTGTTACAAACTTTGACCTATGACATCCTTGAAAGCAGTAGCATTTTTCTAAGATCATCATGATGTGCCATTAAGTTATGTATAGTGATATTTAAACCGAAATAGAACAAGAGCGAAACGAGATCATAACTAGAACAGAACTAGAACAGAACTAGAACAGAACTAGAACAGAACTAGAACAGAACTAAAACAGAACTAGAACAGAACTAGAACAGATCTAGAACAGAACTAGAACAGAACTAGAACAGAACTAGAACAGAACTAGAACAGAACTAGAACAGAACTAGAACAGAACTAGAACAGAACTAGAACAGAACTAGAACAGAACTAGAAGAGAATTAGGACTAATCTACATAGAAATTGGTGAAATTTTATATGAACATATTGTCTAGGAAGTTACATCTTTTTGTCAAATTTTATAAGGATTCGTTCATTATTGGTCCTACAGACCATAGAAGGTCCCCTTCAAAAATTGACTTTAACGCTCATATCCCTCTAAGACAAGCATATTCAGAATCTTTTTCTCAAATTTTTTTTAAAATAACATGTTTTAAGAAGCTTAATCGTATAGCGATGAAATTCGACTTAAAAAAATTTAAAAGAAGTACAGTGATTTCATCAAAATTTATAGGAATCTGTTCATAACTGACTCTGCCCCTAATAGAAAATCTTAGTATATGCAAAACTAGTTTTTACGAACTAAAATAACAATTTCCATTGGACAGATCGTTAAAATTATTTTGAAAGTGAATATGTACCGAAACAGTAAAGAATATACCAAAATACCCAAAACTTAGCGCACCCACCTCGTACTAACTGTTACAATATACATACATATAGGTACATAGTAAATCTCGTACTTATATAAACACAACATAAATAATTCGAAAATGTCAATATTGTTTAAGTTTAACGTTGTGTTTTATGTGACTATGAATAAATGCACGTAATACCACATACCCAGTTGTTGTAAGACTAACATGTTACAACCAGTGTAAAGTACTATACAAACATACATATGTATCTAATGTATGTAGTAATGCAACTAACCATCTCTGGTAAATTACACATTTAGTCATAATGCTGGAACTATCAAATAGTAAATGAACAAGTATTAGTACTAGTTACTGCATACAATTTATAAAAATTTCTTATTTCAGTACATAATTCCCAGTAGTAGTGGTAGCAGTAGGTACATTCAACTATTCCAATACCAAAACTACAGTTCTGAATATATGTATGATGATATGGTTGGTGGTAAAAATACTTGTTGTATTTGAGTGTGGTTTTTATTAGTTTTTGCATAATTTATTTGCCATATCAATTATGTACAAAAATTTACTCCCTTTTTTGAAATATAAAATATTGCACTAACATTTGTAGTAGTAGTAGTAGTGCCTAAATAAATATTAATATTTGCTGCTGCTACTGCTACTACTGTACTATGTGTACTCTTTGGTAATATGACTATATTTTGAGGTGGTTGGGTGGTGTATTAGAGTGCGATAGTTCCATTTATGGATGCTAATAAATTAAGCAGTCAAAACCTTTTATTCATTCACTACTACTTTTACTATTATTAAAAGAAAAAGACCTCGATGTTAAAGGTCAGTGTTTAAAATAGTATTTGTAGCTTAGAATTGTTCATGTATGATAAGGTCTTTAGGTATTTATATAGTTTAAAAATTAAAATTAATTTAAATGATATATATTTTAAGTTAAATAATTTTACTTAGTTCCAATGTATGGGTTTCAAGAAGACACATCTGCATTGTATTTATTGTGATAGGTTAAATTCTTTAAGGCGTCTGCTTTTTATATTACTTGGGGTCAGTAAAGTATTGACTGTTCTCGCTTATCAATGGAAACTAAAAATATCCAACAGTTGTTCCAGAGAAATCTCTTTACATCGGACGAAATTTATAATAATAGGTCAGTTGAATATTTGAACTATATGAGTAGACTACTACGGGTACGCTCTAAAAGGTTATAAAGAAAACCTAAAAACTGTAAGAATTGGTCTATAACCAACCTATAAAAAAGGACATAATTAAGCCAATTGTCTGCTTCACAATCAATACTACAATATATAATATAATCTAGACTTAAGTCCAATATATATAGTCGATACCATTGTCTGCTATGTATTTTCAGTTAAGTTACAGTCTAGTCCATAATTTAGATTAAAGTCGAAAATAATCCTCACTATAGTCGAGGCAATAGTACGCTCTGATGTCAGTGTGCTCATAGTAAAGACACTATCTCATAGTGAGGACTATAGTCTGTCCTATAGTCGAGACTATAGTCTTCCCCATAGTCGAGACTATAGTCTTCCCCATAGTCGAGACTATAGTCTGCCCTTTAGTTAAGACTATAGTCTTCCCCATAGTCGATACTATAGTTTTCCCTATAGTCAAGACTATAGACTGCCCTATAGTCAAGACTATAGTCTGCCCTATAGTCAAGACTATAGTCTGCCGTATAGTCAAGACTATAGTCTGCCCTATAGTCAAGACTATAGTCTGCCCTATAATCAATACTATAGACTGCTCTATAGTCAAGACTATAGTCTGCCCTATGGTCAAGACTATAGTCGAATCTGAAGTCTGCCATATAGTCTCCTCTTTAGTCGACACAATGGTCTGTTCTTTAGTAGTTACTATATTCCACTCTATAGTTTAGACTAACTTCTAAAGTCTGCTGTATAGTCGAGAATATAGTATGCTTTAACTATAGCCTTATTGTCTATTCTATAAGAATATAGTCTGTTCTATAGTCGAGAATATGTGAAAACTATAGAATGTTTTTTCTTTTGAGACTAAAATCTAGTCAAGTGTCTATTATGTAGTATTAACTAACGTCTATAGCCTGTTCGATAGTCGATAACATAGTCTGCTTTATAGTGGAGACAATACCCTGATCTTTAGTTAAGACTATAGTCACTGCTTTAGTATACTCTATAATATAGTATTTCTTCCAAAGTCTATTCTATATTGAAGTTGTTGAAGCAATAGTCTACCCCATAGTTCAGATCATAGCTGTATAGTTGAGACTATAATTGAAACTATAGTGTCCTCTATAGTGGATACTATAGTGTACTCTTTAGTGGATACTATAGTGTGCTCTTTAGTGGATACTATAGTGTCCTCTTTAGTGGATACTATAGTGTGCTCTGTAGTGGAGATTATACTATCTTCTCTAGTGGAGATTATAGTCTTCTCTACACTGAAAATAATCCATGCTCAACTTTACGAAAAAAAAATTCGTAACTTCTATTTTTGTAATATTTACAAAAATTTCGTGTATAATACGAAATATTATTGAATAAAACCCTTTTCTATTTTTATACCCTACACCACTATAGTGGGGAGGGTATTATACGTTTGTGCTGATGTTTGTAACATACAAAAATATTGGTCCAATACCCACCTTAAAGTATACCGATCGATTTAGAATCATTTTTTGAGTCGATTAAGACATGTCCGTCCGTCTGTCCGGCTGGCTGGCTGTCCATGTAAACCTTGTGCGCAAGGTACAGGCCGCAATTTTCAAGATAATTTGATGAAATTTGGACCAAGCAAGGACGAAGCCTATTGAAAATGGTTGAAATCGGTCCATTATTTCACCTAGCCCCCATACAACCGTACCTCCCGATTTGAACTTTTTATGCTATAATTACGTCAAATATTCTGCTATCTCTCTAAAAATTGGCACAAATAAGTTTTATATAAGTATAAATGATACTGCAGATTTTCGTAAGGATCGGCCTATATTTGACCCTAGCCCCCATACAAACCCCCCTTCAAAAAATGACTTAAACGTCTAAAATTGACTTGTAACCATTTGTATCGCAATGAAACTCAACAAAACTAACTGTTATTTAGAAATATATTCTTTTCCCAAATTTACCGAGGATCGGCCCATATTTGACCTATATAAAACCTCATTTAGAAATTTTAGTTTTTTATCAATAAATGGCTTGGAATTATGGTAATATTCAACAGTTTCTTTACAAAAAATAAAAATTGTAAAAATATACTCATGGTGTAGGGTATCATATGGTCGGCCATGCCCGACTATACTTTCCTACTTGTTAAGAATAATTTTGAACTAAAATTAGAAAATTTATTTTAAAATGAACAAAAATGTTTGAATAAATTAATATTTCGTAAATTTTATCATATTTATTAAAAAAAATACTTTTTTTCAATTTATGTAAATTAATTTTTTCAAGAATATTTTGCATAATACTAAAATATTTCGTACATTTTCGTATATATTACGAAAGAATTTCGTGGTGCGAAATAACAAACGATTCGTACAATGTATGACATTTTTAAAGATATAAACAAATTATTTTATTGAAATTTAATAGGTTCTTTGTTAAAAGGCTACATTGTCGTCATCACAATCGAAAGGGTTAAAACTTTCTTATTATTTTCAAAACAAATCTTTTGCTCTACTTTTATATATTTTTTACTATCAAAGAGTAACACTTTTATACTTTACAACATGATTATATGATGTACAAACATATGTATATATGTATATGTACTTTATTATGTAATTTGATACAAATCTCTATTAGCATGACCACTTATTTATAAAGTGCACAACAAAATTTTGATTGAAAACTAGTGACAATTCAAACAGAACCGTATAATAGAATGATGCTGACTTGAATGGTTGATTGACTGACTGACTAACTGCATGACTGAATGACCCAGTTTTAAATAATATAAAGAAAATTAAACCAAATAAAACAAAAAAACATAAAATCAGTTTATTTTAATTGTTGACAACATGTTCAATTGTTAAGAGTAGTACGATGTCATGCTGGGTATGTATGCAACATGAACATTATATTATTATTTCAACAAGTTGTTGTTCCAAATCAAAATTGAAATTATAAATACAAACATCAAATGTCAACGTTATGAATATTAAAATCTATATTTAAACTTTTGCTATATGTCTATTTATGTAGTTTTTGAGAAATTAATCAACCATTATACGTACGCTACAATTGATTGATCAAAATGAATATTTAATAATAAATGTAGTTGTAGTAATAAATAAATTAAAAATATAAAAATAACCCATTTTAATGAAGAATAATAAATTTATATACATATATGTGTTGTATGTATGTAGTTGGGACGAAATTGGGCACAAATTTATTAAGACAATAAAATTGTTTTGTAATATTTACGCACTTTATCTAAATGACAAAATGCGACTGACGTCAGTCATCAGTCATGTGTATTAGAAAGAGAGATATGTTTTGTGGGAAATCTTACATATGATGATTATAATCCCAGCAGTTCGATGCATACGAAAAAGACAGTAATTTCCACTAATAGTTAACCACCTGGATGATCGTAACTCGTATGTTTTGGCACATTCATCACGAATGTACCCTTTGTAATCCACAATAAAGACCGTCGTCACTTCAGTGTCCTCGTTGTAAGTGGGAGCGGAGACAGTCGTCTCTTTACTGTTCTATGTCACCATCTAGTTGACTCAAATTTATATTTTTCGGGTCAATCGTCACATTATTGTCCAATAGTATTCTAGAGAGTAGAGTCTTGAAATTTTAAAATTTTAGTTCCATTAATATCTTATCACCTGACTGACTCCAATTCGTATGTTTTTGGTCTTTCGTCACAAATAAACTCTTTGTAAACGAGAATGAATTCAGTCGTCACTTTAGTTTCCCCTTTGTAAACGAGAGCGGAGGCAATCGTCTCGTTACTGTCTCCTTGTAAGGTGTACAGTGACGATTCTCGTAGGACAAGCCCATGTTAAAATGGTTGGTCACTTGGGTAGTCAAGTGGCTAGGGGCCACCACAAGTGGTAGGTTAAGTGGTCAGTTCGGGACTGTCCCGTCGAACTGCTGGGAATAGTTGGAAATTTCTGATCATAATATTTAGACAATAGTTTTTTCTAGAGGAGAGTCTATTATCTACTCTATAGTAATGACAACAGTTGTCTTTATATTCGAGACTCTATTCCGCCTTATAGTGTACTGTATAGTCCGCTTAATAGTCGAGACTGTAGTCTAATCTATAAAAGATACTGTAGTCTGCTTTAAGATTGAGACTATACTCTGCTTTATAGTCTAGAGCCGCTTAATAGTTCAGACTGTAGTCTACTCTGTAATAGAGACTGTAGTCTGCTCTACGATCGATACTTTTATATGCTTTATAGTCAAGATTAAAATTTTCTCTAAAGCCAAGACTGAAATCTGCTTAGCAGTCGAGTCTATAATCTAATTTATAGTTTAGACTATTATCTGCTTTATAGTCTGTATTTTAGTCTATATAATAGTCTTTTTTATAGTCTGTTCTCTTGTCTTCACTATAGCCTTCTCTGAAGTCTGCTATACTTTACTCTATATCCAAGAATATAGTCGAAACAATAGTCTGATCTAAAGTGTGTTGGATAGTCCGCTCTATAGTCGAGATTAAACTTTGTTTCTATTTGCAGACAAAACTGTAGTCTTTATTAGATACTGTAGGCTATAATCTAATCTTTAGTCTACACCATAACCAGTCCTATGGTCTACACTATATTCTGCACTATAATCTCCTCTACATTCTTGTTTCTAGTCCACTCTAGACTATATTCTGGTCCTATATTATTCTGCTGTTTAGTTAACACTAAAATCTTATCAATAGTCAAGATCATATTCTGCTGTTTAGTCGAGATGCAAGAAAGCTTATATAATCTCCTCTTAGATCTTGTCTTTAGGTCCTATTTTGTTTGCTGTTTAGTTAGGACTAAAATCTTCTCTATAGTCAAGACCATATTCTGCTGTTTAGTCGAGATGCAAGAAAGCTTATATAATCTCCTCTTAGATCTTGTCTTTAGTCCACTCTAGACTGTAATCAGGTCCTATTTTGTTCTGCTGTTTAGTTAGGACTAAAATCTTCTCTATAGTCAAGACCATATTCTGCTCTTTAGTCGTGATGATAGAAAGCTCATATTATATTCTATAATCTCCTAGATTCTATTCTAGAGTCTAGATTTGCTATTTAGTTAATACTAAAATCTTATCTATAGTCAAGACCATATTCTGCTGTTTAGTCGTGATGCAAGAAAGCTTATATAATCTCCTCTTGAGTCTTGTCTTAAGTCCATTCTAGACTATAATCTGGTCTTATATTGTTCTACTGTTTAGTTAGGACTGAAATCTTCTCTATTGTCAAGATCATATTCTGCTCTTTAGTCGTGATGCTAGAAAGCTCATATTATATTCTAGAGTTTCCTATATTCTATTCTAGAGTCTAGCTTACACTCAGATCTATAACCTAGACTATAATCTTCTTTACAGTCTAGACGAGACAATATATTTCTCTTTAGTCTAAGCTATTTCTCGAGATTTAAGTCGTGACTAATTGAAATTATAGTCTGATCTATACTCTCCTCAATAGTTAGCGCTATAGTGAAGACTTAAGTTAGCTATACGATACAGATATTAGTGACTTTTATTGGCTAGGGTCTGGACTTTAATCTAGCAAATAGTCTCCTTTATAGGCCTCTGCTACATTCTTCTGATACAAGAACCCAGCAAAAAAAAAAACTTCTAAAGAAGCGTTAAAGAAGTTAATTTACTCAATGGAAGTAATGAAAAAGACCTTATGAAGTGATGATTTTAACACAGGCTTGTCATAGGAGGGATGTTTTTTTATTTGATTCCAAATTCACTACATCTGAAGCCATTCTTAGGAAGTAATTAATATGTTCTTTTTTGCACCATAAGCACCACTTCCACAGAAGGTAAACAAATTCACTTTGTGCTACTTTTGAAGTGATAATAAATGTTATTATTTTGGAAGTACTTGGTGTTATAGTTGCTAGGAACTACTTTTAAAATGGTACAGAAAGGGAAATTGATGTGGGACCACTTTCTTTGTACTTTCAAAGCTTAATTTGAAGATTCCTTGTTCACTCAGAGATATATTTTAAAGTTTATTTTATATTAAACCCTTTTCTGTTCTCTCTCTCTTTCTCTCTTTACAGGCCAAAGCTTTAGGTAAAGTTCTCTTTGAACAAGTCTGCCGACAATTAAATCTCTTAGAAGCCGATTATTTTGGTCTGGAATATCAAGAGAAATCAACACAAACCAAATATTGGTTGGACTTAGAGAAACCATTAAATCGTCAAGTTGGTCTATCGTTAGTAGATCCCATGTTACGTTTTTGTGTTAAATTCTATACACCAGATCCATCGCAATTGGAAGAGGAATATACGAGGTATATATAATTATAAAATTTATATAGGTTTTTTTAAGAAATCTTATAATTTTGATATCATTTTAGATATTTATTTTGTTTACAAGTCAAACGTGATTTAGCCACCGGCAGTTTGCAATGCAATGAAAATACTGCCGCCCTTATGGCCAGCTATATAGTGCAGGCCTCGTGTGGTGATTATGCAGCAGAGGATTATCCTGATCATACGTATTTATCATCTTATCGTTTTGTACCAAATCAAGATGCACCCATGCAAAGGAAAATTATGGAAAATCATAAAAAGCATGTGTAAGTAAAGGGACAGAAATCGAGGCTTTGAAAATGTTATATATATATTTTTTAATTTTATTTCCAGTGGTCAATCACCAGCTGAAGCCGATTTAAACCTCTTAGAAACCGCCAGACGTTGTGAATTATATGGCATGAAAATGCATCCAGCTATGGATCATGATGGTATGCCATTAAATTTAGCCGTTGCTCATATGGGTATAGCAGTCTTCCAAAATCTAACACGCATCAATACATTCTCTTGGGCTAAAATACGTAAAATATCATTTAAACGTAAACGTTTCCTAGTAAAATTACATCCTGAGGGTTATGTAAGTTAAGCAAACAGAATCCTTTTATGAAAAATGAAAGTATTAATATCCTGTTACTTTCTATCCCTCTCTCTCTCTTTCCTTTTAACAGGGCTATTATAATAATACGGTAGAATTTCTATTTCCTGGACGTAATCAATGTAAAAACTTTTGGAAAAAATGTGTAGAAAATCATGGTTTCTTCCGTTGTACTGTTGTTCAAAATACACCGCGTCGCAAGACTAGAGTCATGTCAAGAGGCAGTTCATTTCGGTAAGTGGTTTTCTTTTCTATCTCTCTCTTTCCTTTTATTTATATTATAACTTAATTATACTAATTGAGTTTTTGTTTAATTTATTTTTTTCCCATTTTGTAAATTATAGTTATAGTGGCCGTACCCAAAAACAAATTATTGATTTTGTTCGTGAAAATTATGTAAAAAGACAAAACTTCCAAAGGTGAGTGTAAAAAGTTATAAATTATTTTTTTACTTCTAATTATATTTTTTGAAATTTCTTTTCGTTTCTTTTTTCGTTGAAAAGAATATTAAAAAAATAATACTAATAATTAGTAAAGTCTTTTAATGAGTAGATGAGGGTATAACTAAAATATGATTAATATTTTAATCGCTTGTATCATTTTTTTTAATTTAAAACGAAAGGCTTTGAAAAAGCCATTAACTAATATTTATTAAGGATTTATCAAGGATTTATCTTGGTAGTAATTGCTATTAGTTTCTATATAACACGATTATCAATTTCTATACTTACCATTGAACGGGGGTAGGCAATTACAACTTCAGCTTTTACAAAAGCTTTCTTATGCTCTTATGTATAGCATCAGGTAACAAATAAGTTCTGTTAGAGAGATTAGTTGCCACTCTTGGTCGATACTAGTGAATTCTATATATATGTATACTCAGTGGTAATGCGAACTAAGTAGAGGCATTAATTCGAACAATTCGTACAATATTAGATCGTACAAAGATTAGGCATTCAGATCACCAAGGTCTTCGACTCATCAACCCTTTGCCCTACTTCAGACATGAAATACGGTGCGTGCAACTGGAACCCGTAGTACTAGATAATGGATAGGCGTTCTGGACAAACTGCCAAACTAAGTAAAGGCATTAATTGATCGTACAAAGATTAGGCGTTCAGATCACCAAGCTCCTCTTCGGCAAATCAATCCTTTTCTTCACTCCAGACACTCAGTAAACTCAAAATTACACTTCAGCAACAACCCAAACTCTACCATCTTGATGACATCGTTGTTATATAAACGTTACCTCAATGCATTTCTTCATATATAAACAGTTTATCCACTGCCCCGATATACTTAAAGATTTTATTGTCTCTCAGACCTTTAACCATAATTCTCTACCAGCGATTTGAGTTTCAACCACTACGCGTATTCGATCCCGTAGTACTAGATAATGTATACATAGATATTCTAATCAAACTGCCAGTAAAATAACCCCTAGAAGTTCTTTGACTCATCCAGCTTCTAGTTCCCACACTAAAACTAGCACTACTATTGTCCAGGATTTAATGTACAACAAAGTGATCGCATTTTACCAAATTAACATGCCCCTGAGTTTAGTCCACGTGCCTACTTTGGAGTGTAACCTTTGTGATGCTTTAGCAAGGTAGAGAAGACACACGACCATCAATTTGTGAATTGAAAAGAAAACATTGCTTGCAATATTGCAGCTTTATATCTCAAGCAATACTCGACATCTTTGCAAACTTACACTGATAAAATGGACTGTGTTGATGCGAACAAAGTGAGGCAAACAATTCTTCTGGGTCTCAGTTAATACACCATTCAACTCACAGTCACTGCTTTGAGGAATCTTGCTCTCCTGATCTTATTGCGAAATATTATGTTCAATGTGAATCAATCCTAAAACCCACATTCTCTCTTTTTGGGTTGAGACACAATAACACCAAGTTGAGGGCGGCTCACCAAGATAACATTCAAATGACTCTCAATAAACATACGAAGAATTCATCACCATTTAACTCACAGTCACTGCTGTGAGCAAACTTGCTCTTCTGATCTTGTTTCGAAATATTTTGTTCAATGTGAATCAATCTTAAAAGCCACATTCTCTCTCCGTTTGAGACCCGAATGTGCCTCTCTAATAACTGGCACAAAACAAAGTGCAAAAGCTGAGTTTTGATTCTAGTGACACCTTTTAGCTAACAATTACGTTAAGATGAGGGCTACTCACCAAGATAACATTCCCATGACACAATGTCAAACAACCTGAGAACTTGAGCAATGTGCTTATTAATGGACATGCAGCACAACAAGCACTTTGCTCAAGTAATCGAGCTATTGCTGTACTGATTATTGCTGCGCCGTTGCTAATTCGGCAACATTACCGAAACACGAATCCATCAAATAAGCTGAGGACTTGGTTTTGATCACAAACCACTGTTGTAAATCTGGTATGAACAGATTAAACCCTGAATATATTTAGACAACGAATGAAAATTCAATGATACCTTTCATCCATTACCTTTCATTCGATACACTAGAATAGAGAACGACATCGGACACACCCACTCTAAGTGTACGTGTGTGTACGTACTTGAGATTACTTTGCCTAAGAAATCGAGCTTTTCTTGTACCGTTGCTTGCCGATTCGACAGCATCACCGAAACACGAATCCATCAAATATGCTGAGGACTTGTTCTTGCTCACAAACACATTGTTGTAAATCTAGTACAGATTAAACTCACTCGTGTGTGTAGGTTTCGTATACCCTTCATCCATCCTATATCATGTACACTTAAGTCTTAAGACCAACTTATTTCTAACGAACTCACAGTCACTCCTCTGTGGGGTATATGTTGATGTCGATGCAATAGCACCGATCTTATTCAGAATTATAAGCTTTATAGTAAATTAGTCTTTTGAGCAACATTCTCTTCCCTCGAACTTCGATTTAAACCAAAACCACCACGTGCACTCCAAAAATACATCCCTTATAACCGTAAGAACACATGTTCCGAAACTCTGACCGGCGGGCTACCGGTTCCCGCGGTACAGAATTATGTCAAATCACTTCAAAGTAAATGATTTGATATCATTATTTAATATTTATAATAACACCAAGTTGGGGTCTTTCATCATGGTAACATACCCCCCGGGGGAACTTTCCATGATAAATGAATCTTCGATCGCCAAGTGCAACAAAAGGATTCTAGTCATATCTGTTCGAAAATTTGACAGAATGATTCTTCTACCGATTTCGATCTCCTTGGTTTTATTCGTGTCTGGCCAAAACTTAAATTCCTTAAATTCCGTTATTAATGTTTTCGTCCTGAGTTTTGGATTTTCTACGGAGATTGTTGACTTTTTTAATCTTTTTCATATTTTCCTGATTTCTTGTCTTCTTTTGACGTTTTAGGTGTTGTTCTATCTGGGTATACCTTAAAGGTCTTCCCATTATTAATGCTTCCGGCCTGAGTTTGGGATTTTCTATGAACTTTTCTATGACTTTTTTAATCTTTGGCATCTGGAGTTATTTTCCAGATTTCTTGCCTATTCTTTAGAAGCAGTTTTCATTAGTAAAAAATGTTTATCTCGGAGATAAGTTTTTCCTAGTTGAGTTTACTCTCTTTAGGATCATATTTTTCTGAAAAGTATCTCTTATTAAAGCAATTTTTATCTTAAAAAAAAAATTCTCTTTTTGAGAACCATTTTTTGCTTTAAAACAAGTTTCTCAATTTGTGAGCATTTTTCTTTGCCGAAAAGTTTCCCTCTATGAGAGAGAAAAGTTTCTTTTTGAGAGAAAAATGTTCATCATAATTTTTTTATTAAAGATTAAAAGTTTTTCTAAAAGCTCATTGATTTAGTTGGAAATAAATTCTACACAGAGGAAAATGCGTTTTAAAATTGTACACGCTGGGTACCAAAATCAACACCTAAATGTTTATAATTGTGTCAATAACATCCGTTGTCAAAGTATGTACGTGTAGTTGACAAATCAAGAACATAAATAATTGTATTAAGTAAAAACTTTAATAACCAATTTTAAAGCTATATTTCTATAACTGAGAATTAACACATCCGATCACTCCTTAAAAGACTTTACTTGAAAATTGCTTTTAATTTTTTTTATTAAAAAAAAAACATTTAATTTCTTTTTATATAAAACCAAAATTTTTTAAAAATAATATTTTTTGTTTATAATTTTTTTTAATATTATTCATTTTACGTGTATCACCTGCATCAAAACCATCAATATGTTTTTGGTTCCTTTTAAATTTAAGTTTAAACTTAATTTTCAAATACAAAATTTTTCAAAAAATACGTTATTTTCCTACCTACAAAAAAATACAAACCTGGCTACATAAAAAAAATGCAAAATATTGTATGTGTATAATTTTTTTTTATTCAAAATTTGTGTAATTTTTCTAATTTTTAAAATAAATTTTTAAAAGAAAAAAATCATGTACATAATTAATTTATTTTATGGTGCAAACAAAAAAAGTTAAAACTTTTATAAAAAAAAACAAAAATAAAATAAAAAGCAAAGCAATTTTAGAAAAGAGAAGAGGATTTCTAGAAAACAAAATAATATTTTAAAAAATATTAAAAAAAAAGAAAACTAATTGGTTACCAAGTTTAAAAAAAACACAAATTATTATTTTTTAAATTAAAATATTTTATTTTTGTTTTTTTCTAATTTTCTTTAATTTTCATTTAATTTTAACGTTAGTAAATGTGTTTTTAAATTATTTTTTTCTTGATTTTCTAAAACCGATTTTATCACCCAAAAGTCCTCCTTAATTGCAATTTGTTTAATAATGTTTAAGTAAATAATTGGCATAATTATTATAATAATATTTATATTAATTTTAATTTAGCTTTAAATATATTTTAATTTCATATTTATTTGTTTTATTTTCATTTGAAACATTTGTCATTTGTCTCATGATCATCATGCACATCATTGCACAACCAAATGTTTCATTTTCCCATTCATTCGACAGGACATTTTTTTCTTTTAATTGTATGTGTTTGATTGTTTGTACTCGTAGCAAATGTTAGTTTATCATCATCATCAACATCATCGTCAAACCCATCATCCATTGACTGCGAATTTATTCAACCATTAACTAGTGTGTAGTTGTTGTTGCTTTTTTTCTTTCGTCCTTATTTAGTCCTTTTTTTTGAGCTGACACTTGTAATAGTTTCCAAGAGACATTAATATTTTATAGTTTACATATTTACATATGTATAGTTTTACACGTAAAGTTTGGTTATATGTATGTGTATTTATACATCCTTTTTTTTTTGGGCAAGACCACTTATGTATGTGTATGTCCTCCTCTGCAGGCATGGAAAATTCTTTACTATACTCCAATTCATTACTCTACGCCATAGATTAGTCAATAGACTAGTCTATAGACTAGTCCTTATATTAGACAATAGACTAGGACCTAGGCTAGTTCTTATATTTGATAATAGACTAGTCCCTAGACTAGTTCTTATACTAGACAATAGACTAATCCCTAGGCTAGTTCATTATCTAGACAATAGAATAGTCAATATGCTAGTCCACAGAATAGTAACTAGTCTAGTCATTAGTTATAGCTTTGTCATCAGCTTCGTCTATAGATTAGTAAATTAAATATTCTATAGAAAAGTCCGTAGACTAGTCAGTAGTTCAGTCATTAGACTAGTGTAAGTATATACTAATTAATTAACTAGTCCTAGTCAATTGTGTAGTCCGAAGATTTGTCAATAATGTAATCAATAGACTTGTTAATGGACTTACCTGATTACTAGTTCACAGACTAATCTAGTCAATAGACTCGCTTATAAGGTATTTCGTAGACTAGCCAATAGACTAGTCAGTATGCTAGTCAATTGACTATTTTTTAGACTAGACTATTGCCTACAGCTTATACTAGACAATATTCTGTAGTCTAGTCAATAGACTAGTCTGTAGGCTAGTCTATAGATTATTTCTTATAGAATTTCTTACTTAGTTCGTAGACTAGTCAACAGACTAGTCTGTAGACTAGTCCTTAGGCAAGTCAATAGACTAGTCCGTAGACTAGTATATTATTTATACTAGACAATATTCTGTAGTCTAGTCAATAGACTAGTTAGAATGCTAGTATAGACTAGTTAGAAGGCTAGTCAAAAAACTAGTACGTAGGCTATTTAATGGACTGGTCCGTAGACTTGACGATATACTAATATGTAGGCTATTTAAAAGGCTAGTCAATAGACAAGTTCATAGGTAAGTAAATAAACTTGTTTATAGGGTAGTCAATGAACTAGTGTATAGGCTAGTCAATAGACTAGTCTTTAGGCTAGTCAATAAACTATTATGTAATCTAGTCAATAAACTAGTCTTTAGGCTAGTCAATAGACTAGTATTTAGGCTAGTCAATAGACTAGTCTTAAAGCTAGTTTATAGGCTAGTCAATAGACTAGTCTTAAAGCTAGTCTATATGCTAGTCAATAGACTAGTCTTAAAGCTAGTCTATAGTCTTAAAGCTGGCCAATAGACTAGTCTTTAGGCTAGTCAGTAGACTAGTCTTTAGGCTAGTCAGTAGACTAGTCTTTAAACTAGTCAATAGACTAGTCTTTAGGCTAGTCAATAGACTAGTCTTTAAGCTTGTCAAAAGACTAGTCTTTAGGCTGTCAACAGACTAGTCAATACACTAGCCAATAGACTAGTAAATAGCCTTGTTAATAGTCCAGTCATAGACTACTCTATAGTCCGCCTGTTGTTTACTCCATAGACTAGTCTGTAGTCTAGTCCATGGAGTGGTTCTTAAGATAGTCATCAGAATAGAAAAGAGACCAGTTCGTAGACTAATTAATAAACTAGTCCGTTAGCTAATCAATAGGCTAAACCTGTCCTTAAGCTAGTCATTATACTATAGTTGCCCTTAGGCTAGTCATTAGACTAGTCCGTAAGCTAGGTAATAAACCAGTCCATAGGCGAGTCAATAGACTAGTGCGTATACTAATCCATAGGGTAGTTAATACACTAGTGCGTAGGCTAGTCAAAGATATAAACACTTTGTTTTAAAAAAATTTTCGAAAATCCAAGTTTTCCATGCCTGATCCTGTGTGTATTTTTTCTCCTTATTCATTTAAGTACTTCTCTTTAAAAACTAGCTTTTTACTCTTTATCTTTCTCTTGGTTTGTTTACATGTATAGAGTTAATAATTAATAGTTTTTTTTGTATGTGTTTTTGTGTATGTTTGTAAATGTATGACCTTTCACCTATACTAGTTGTTGTTATCCTTTTTAAGAAAACTACTTCATATGTACATATATATTATTGTTGTTTTATCTAGCACATTCATTATTCAGTTTTCAATCAGGTGTAGTGTTTTTTTTTATTATTGTGTATTTTCTGCTTTATTAGCAAAGTTTTAATAACCTTATAATGGTTTTGTAGTAGTAAAAGTATGTACTTCTTTGTATGTATGTAGTAGTTGCTTAAATTACTCAATGTCGATTTCAATTATTCGGTTGAAGCAGAGCATTTCTGTAGTGGCATCAAAGGTGCAAGTAAGAATTTTGTTTAACAGTATTGGATAAAGATTTAACAGATTTAAAATTATAATTATTTTAAGACACATTGTTAGTTTACTTTTAGTACGATAAAATATAATATGGACCCATATTAATTAGTCTCCTAATTTTGTCATATCATTTCCATGAAAGTGATCTAATTGCATCTTAAATTTAAAATAATCGGTTCAGATATTTAAGTCGGATTTACTAGTAGATTAGTCTATAACTGACCAGTTTTTATAGACAATTCTATAGGTTAGTCTACTGACTAGTCTGTTCTATTCTATTGTCTAATCTATGGACTAGTCTATTTGGCAAGTCATTTACCAGGCTATATACCATTATATACATCTAATTCATAATTGGTTACATATCGTGGGCCGATTAACTGTATATCTTTAAAAATGATGATCAGCCTTCAAATAATATTTCGGGCAGAGATGTAAACACGTCTTATTATAATGATAAAATAAATTATGCGTTTGTATTGAAAGTATAAATAATGTTGGACCTATTATTATGATTATCAATAAAAGTTATGGATTCGGTTAAAAATGGGACCATTATTTTACCTAGCTACGATACAACTGAACACACGATTTGGGCTCATAATTATATTAGATATACTTCTATCTTGATATAATGATCGGGCCACAATTAAACCCCCTTTAGATAACTTGCACATTTACAATTCACTTAGAAATACTAATAACATAATGAAGTTCAGATTAATGGAATCAAAAACGGTAATTACATACTTTCCAAATACTAATGACCCCGTATTTGAGGCCTATAACGATCGGACCACAATTGAATCCCTTTTAAACAACTTTCATATTGACAATTAACTTAAAAAAACAATAATATCATAATGAAATTCAGATCAATGGACTTATATATAAACATAAATCTATTTACGAAAATTTTTTAAGGATCGGTCCATATCTGTCCCTAGCATCCATACAAAAAGCTTCTTTTAGAAGTACCTCTTTAATTAACATTAACGGAACCAAAGTTAATTTCAAAATAAATGTTTTTTTTTATGAAAAAGAAATTCACATTTTACACTCATAACTTTTCTATAGTATCATATGATCGGTCACGACGTACGACTATATGTATGTGGGGCATCATATGATCGGCCATGTGTGTCTGTACTTTCTTAATAGTTTAGAGTTTATTTCAATATAAAATAAAGTCATGACCTTTATTACGAAAATTATGTGGCGATATTTTATTCATGATAGTTCCATAATTGGATATAGCTTTCAAATAAAGTCGTTTTATGAATAATTTCAGCGTTATAGGGTATCATTAAGTCCAGTTTCTATGTTCATACTTTGGTAGTTGTATAGGTTAATGTATTTAGATGTAAAATGACAGATTTAGAGGAGCATAATGCTTTGTATACTCAATTGTTAGATCTTACAACGTTGGCCGTAAACTGTGCAGAAAATGTCTAATAACATTGCCAACATACAAATTTTGTTTAGTATGTTGGCAACGTTGCAAAAGAAAAACTGTAAGTTTGGATGATTGTTAGCTATTTTCTGAACATTTGACAACGTTGTAAGATCTGACAACCGTGTATCACGGCTTTAACTCTTAATTTCTGTTTTCATATACGATCTGCTTATATGTATGATGAGTCCTACCTAACTTTTCCAATAAACACTTGTTTTTGTAGTTAATTAAACAAAAATTAACCCCGTACACAGAGGGCTGAAGAAGAAATGTACACGCCTGGTATCAAATTCACAACATTCGTTGTCAATGTATATACATAGATACGTACGACAACAGTCGTTGACGACATCTATATTTTATATACATCTGGTGTATAAATGTCAAAAATGAGCTTAACATGTTTGTTAATATTTTGTCCACGGATTTGTATAAAATTAAGACGTTGACAACGAGTGTTGTTAACCAATGTTATTGGGAAATTATAAACACTTTGATGTCAATTTGGTACCATGTGTGTATATTACTTTTTCCCACTGTATTATCGTTATGAATTGTTTATCTTATCATAACTTTTGGTTTATTAAACCCTTGATAAAATAGAAATTTAATAATGAATAAGACCTTTAATGTTTTTCCTTTAATTTCAAATTGGTTATATTTGTCATATATGATTTTTATTACTTTTCAATTAATTTCATTTCTGTTAAACTTTTATAACTTTCATTTATTTCTTATTTTCTTTTTATTACTTTATTGAAAACTAAACCACAATAAAACAGCAAACAATTACTTTCATGCAAAAATAAACCACATTAAATCACAATTTAAAAAAAAAAACGATAAATTAAATCAGTTTAATTTAAATTAAAAGCAATTTTCTTAAAATTTTAAACAAAGAAAAATTAAATAAAAAAAAACCGAAAAAAAACAATTTAAATGAAAAGATAAATTTGTTTAAGAAAAACGTGGTATCTATCCTCTTGTCTTTTCTTTTCTTGCTGCAGGTCACAATCATTCCGGCAAGGGCCCTTGAATGCAAGTAGCCGAAGTCAATCGCATACATATGTGAACTCCAGCATTTCAGCCAATCCCTTACTCCCAATCGATACCGGTTTGTATTTATTATTTTTGATTTCATTTCTTTTTTCTGCTAATTTGTTTATATTTTATTTAAAATTTTATTTTTTATAATTACTAAATAATTAGTTTATTTACTAAAACAATTACATAAATTAATTATCAATTTAAAAATCACACTAAAATTGTTCATCTTTTTTGTTAACAAAATTTTTTAGCAGCCTGGGATTATCGCAATCAATGCAGCGACTCGATGACGCCTTCTCTGACGAAGAGGGGAGCGGATACCTTGGATCGCCAACTAGGCAATCCTACCGACCGCAAGCATTCTCAAGTAATTATCTTCAATTGATCTCAAATATTCTTAAGTTTTACTTATACTTTGTTAATAGGTCACAGCAGCCCAGGTGGAGATTTATCAGACGAAGAACTATGCCTCGGCATCGCCGGACTCGGCGGAACAATCACACCACTCGGCAGCGGTTGCGGCGGACCATCAAATGAATGCGAATCGCTCTGTTTCCCCTCAGGGTCAGCAATCATGGACTTCACCCCAACACAGCAACAACACCAACAACACTCATCATCTAACACCCCAACAGCAACAACAACGCGCTCAAGATCCGGCTCGTGCGCATCAAAGCGATCACAATATCGGTAAGTCGTTTCAAAATTTTTTTCTTTTATTAATTATTGTTTGAAAACTTTCTGAGAACCTGAAGACGCTGAATTTCTGGAACTCGAAGGAAATTCTGTAATTTTCTAATTCTTTTGAAGTTTTTAAACTTTATTTTGAAATTTATTCGAATTTTGTATTAGTTCCACAGCTAGTTCTAGAACGTGTGATTATAGCCTCTACTTGTTGTGACCCCTATAGTCTAGTCTATAGTCTAGTCTATAGTCTAGTCCATAGTCTAGTCTATAGTCTAGTCTATAGTCTAGTCTATAGTCTAGTCTATAGTCTAGTCTATAGTCTAGTCTATAGTCTAGTCTATAGTCTTGTCTATAGTCTAGTCTATAGTCTAGTCTATAGTCTAGTCTATAGTCTAGTCTATAGGCTAGTCTATAGTCTAGTCTATAGTCTAGTCTGTAGTCTAGTCTATAGTCTAGTCTATAGTCTAGACTATAGTCTAGTCTAAAGTATTATATATAGTCTAGACTATAGTCTAGTCTACAGTCTTGTCCATAGTCTAGTTTATAGTCTAGTCTACAGTCTTGTCCATAGTCTAGTTTATAGTCTAGTCTATAGTCTTGTCTATAGTCTAGTCCATTCGAAGTACTTCCGTTTTCTGCCGTTCTAGAACTAGTAAATTTGGAACAAATTCAAATAATTGTCCTCATTACTTTTCATTCATAAGAAATTTAATTTTTCCAACATTTTTTTACATATGTATAATTTGCAATTTAATTACAAGCGTTATATATAATTTTTTTAAGTTTAATATTTTTTTTTAAATTAAAAAAAATTTAAACTTTATCGGTTATTTAAAGTTTTACGTTTAAAGTGTTTGTTTTTTTGTGTTGTTGAAAGCCTCTAGTGAATTTTGAGTTTTTAAAGTGTTAAAAAAATATATTTTTATAATTAAATAATTAAGCATGCAACCTTATCTTGAGTTACAAGTGTTTTAGAAAATTTGATTTTATAAGTTCAATTTTTATGGTTTGTATTACTAAAATAAAATAAAAAAACTGTATAAAAAGCATGAACAACTGCCCCAAACCTAAAATGTTAAATATATTAATTTAACTGTTTTATATGATTCTATTTTTGTATTATCAAAAAAAACAAACAAACATGTCTTGCTGGAAATAAACAACATTAGCTCTGAGCCACTTGTCCCACTTATACAGCAGCAACACCCCTCGTCGAGTCTCAGTGGCATCGCAGGCGTATGTCCCTGTGTCGCCGCAACTCAACAATGTCAACACCATCAACAGCAGCAGCAATCATTACAGTCTGCGCACTATGCAGGCCACCACCAATACGGTGGCTCTCTCAGCGGATCTCAGCAGCTCTATGGAATTGGAACAGGAGGAGGGGGAGGAGGAGGAAGTGGAGGAGGAGGAGATGGAAGAATCCTTACAGGTCCAGGTTCAAATGCAGGCGGAATTGGTGGAATCGGATTTACCCGAGGAGGAAGTGGATTCGGACTTGACACAATCTACCACCAATCGGGAGAGTATGCAATCGGCGGTGGCAACAATAATTGTCCCTCCTCCGCCGCATCGGTTACCGGAGTCCCCATCTCAAACTGTCACCCCCCTTCATTATAGCAATACCAATTATTCGATGTCTAAACACAACATGTTAAATAACAATGCAACCTCTACAGAAACCGAAACAGACAACATTATCTACACCGACATCAACGATATCGGTCATTATAAGTATCCTGACTTTAATACCGCTAAAATGGAGAATAAAATCAACAACAGTGAAACTCTTAATCTCAACGATCGTAATGATATATATGCTACCGTTAATCGTAAAACAAAATCCAAAACCCGTGAGAAACATTTCTCTGATGAATTCATCGATGAGTCCATTTTACAGTATACACGTTCGAAACAGTTGGGTATGGCCGCCGATATACGCATGCCTTTGAGTTGTACTACTTTGGCGGAGCCACAGGAACCGCAAACATTTTCCAGTTTAAATTATCAATATCATAACGATTTAAATCATCCCTCGGACTCTTCTTCCTCTTACTTTGGCACTGGCTTCAATACGAAAAAGTATGCCACAACTACAAAGGCAGATCGGGTAAAATTGGCCTTCTCCGACAACTATCTGACACCTTCTGTGGACTCACAAAGTTCTGCGTCTGGGGCTAATATGCCACGACATACTCATTCTTTGCCTAGAAACTCCGAATTATCGGGAGTAGATTCCGTTGACTCTTATGACAGTCACTATTTGACCCATCATTCTATAGGTCACTTACCCAAAACCACGAATATTGGACAACAAATCACAGGCTATAGGTTGTATCATGCCCAAGATATGCCCAAATCACAGGCATTAGTAGATGATCGTAGTTCTTCGGGTTCGCCGCTAGATCGTTTTAAGACTTCATCCGAAAAGTTAGAATATCAAATGTCTTCTTCTAATCTTTACTCTACTGCTTCGTATAACAAGAACGGCACCGAACAGGAAGACGAAGGCGATGACGATGTAGAAGACGAAATAGATGTTGAAGTTGATGACGACGACGAGGATGACGATGATGAAGGAGAGGAGAATATATACGACCAAGTCGAGAAGGAATCTTGGTTGAAAAGCTCTTCTTGCAAAGACCTTTATGATTTTTCACATTACGATCGTGAAAAATCCAAACCAATGACAGCTTTTGATAAAGATTTCTTCTCATTTAATCGCATCGATTCTCCGGTTACCCGTTATGATGACTCTCGCCACTCTTTATATTTTACCAAAAATCATTCGATTGATGCCACCCAAGATGTTTCACCTTTGACGCATTCGAAGGTCTACTCTTCGAGTTATCCGGGTAGTACCTACAATACCCAAGAACATCAGGCTCATCATAGACGGGGCTATGGTCATCATGTTGACTACTGTGGTTCTCAAGATGATATATCACAAGATAGCTATGAGCTATTGGAGAAATATGATATTGATTTCTTTAGTGGTCGTCGACGCTCCGAAGATCATATGCGTTCTTGTTCGCTAGATTCGGGTAACTACATACCCACTGACGATGAATCAGACATTGAACAGCATAAGTATAGATCCGCCATGGATGTGAAATGTAAGTCGGCTGCAGAGTTAATGAATGAAATTTGGGATTCTGAAGATCCTCGTTATTTGCCTCGCGAAAAGTTAAGCGTTAAATCGGATGGTAATTTTTATAAGAAAATCATAGGTACTCTATCGCGCACCTCGAGTAATGAGAGTAGGTCTGAAATATATGAAACTAAGATTTCCAGAAGTTCAGATTCTAGCAAAAAATCACGTGATAGTCTCTATCATACCGATAGCAAAAAGTCTAGAGAAACTACTAAAAGCAAGACTTCAGTGGCTTCCAGTCAAGATTCCAAAGAGTCATTGGTAGGAGATTATTTGGGTAAAAACTATGAAATGCCCACCACCACGGGTAAAAAGTATAGACATTTGAGTAAGAAAGAGAAATACGAAAAGTTTTTACAATCTAGCCAGGAGTCTAAAAGTGACTATTATGATGCGGTCGAGGCAGTGGAAACAGAAAGTTTATGTGGCAGACCTAAGGTCAAGTCACATGATTGTCTGCTTTCCGATACACATGGCTCCTCTGCTAATAGCTCATTTTATGACAGCCGTGATGTTTATTCCACTTTTCCAAGCAATAAATCAGCCAAAACTTCTAAGGTTCATTCCATCAGTTTGCAAAATGTAGAAATCGAAAGAAATTCGAAATCTTTTAGCTCTAGATCACCAGATTCGGCAAATACCCCTAAAAAGAAAGAAGAAAAAGAAATACAAACCAATGATTCCATTGATCAAACGGCACCCTTTAAGAAATCCGATTCTCAGTCTTGTAAGATATCCTCTTTTAGGCGTAGGTCGGACAGTGAGAATATATTTAGTTTTGATCGTGATCGTATAGAATGTTTACAAAATTATGGTAAACAATGGGAGTCGCCCGGTAAAGAAGAGAGAACTAAACAAAGTCCCGAGTATCCATTAACACCCGAACTGGTGTCCGAATTCGAGAAACAACAGGCCAGAGCTAAAAATCAAATCATAACACGCAAAGAGGAACTAATTGCAAAGACACATTTTGAGGAGTATAATCCCATTATGGTGCCTTTGAATTACAGCCATGCCACCGTGGAACGGACCAAAAGTGATCCCAATTCACTGGCAAATCGCAATCGATTGGGTAGTAATTCGAGACGTCATGTCTTAATGCATCAAAAATCTATTGACCTAACACCAGCCGATTCCAGTGATGAGGACTATATATACAAACAAATACCAAGTGCTCCTCCCTTGTGCAAGGCCCATGGTAATTTCGAAATGCCCAAATGTTATGATTCTCCAGTCAAAACACAAGATATACCCAAAATGGGTTTCGAAATGCCCAAATCATTCTTTCGCGAATATGAAAGACGTTTTACTAAGGTACTAAAAGAAGACATACCGTATGTGTTACACAAGCGACATGTTATGAATGGCACTGCACCCTCGCCGAATGAGAAGAAGCACACTAAACCCAAATCTCCTAAATCTCCAAAATCACCCAAGTCTCCTAAATCCCCCAAATCACCAAAATCTCCCAAAGTGGATGGCAATAAAGGATTGCAAGCTCAAGAAGCCGACTTTTTGCCCGATATCCTAGACAGTCTTTTACCGGCAGAAACCAAAGAATTTTTATTCACCCAAAATATCGATCTTTCCAAAGTGGATCCCATTACACTGGAAGTGGACAAAACTATACCTATTATACAATTATCTTCACCCACTAAACGTGATATAACCAAGCAGATAGAACCTTCTTTACTGGAGAAACTTAATAAAAAGCTCAGTCAAATTGAATCAGATTCAGCCACCAGTTCACGCACAGAAAGTTTGCAGCAACAGAAAAATAAATTAGAACAAAAACAAATGGAACTTATACAAAGTTTAAGGCAAGAATTACAGGCCAATGCCCGTAAGTCATTGAAGGCCAGAGTTATACCAAAAACAAAGGTATCGGGCAAACCTAAAAAGGGTAAAACACGCATAACTTCATTTTCCTCCGATGATGAAAGTTTAGATTCAGATGATGTATTTGGCTCTGCCGAGGCAATACCAGATCGCTTGGAATTCTCACCACCACAATCGCGCAAAGAAATAGAACCCATATTGAGAATAGAACAGAGTCGTTTGATATCTGCTGCCTGGGGTAGAGGACAAACTATGAGCTCTACCGAAATCGAGGGCTCGCCACCACAATGTCGACGTTTGGCTGAATTAGAGAGTCGTTATCATACTCAAAAGTTGGATCCACAATATGCCAATGCCACGGAGTTAAGAAGAATTTCGGAACGTTCTATTTCAATACCCTCCTCAGAGGATGAACCTCACATGCCAATACGTAATCGCATGGATGAGTGCACCAATGATTATCAACGCAACGAAAATATACCGTCACCAATTTTGGAACATAACGAATTTTTCCGCAGCAATGATGATATATACGAAACTTGTTATGAGGAAAAAATAACCGAATCCGATATTGACTATACATTGAAAAAGAAAACCTCACCAAGAACAGAATTCCCGAAATCTAAAGTTAAATTGATAGAAGAAATTATAGATTCTTCAATGGTAATGAGATCAAAGGGTCATGCACCGATTCTATTCGCTCATGCTCGTTTAAATCTGTCCGAAGGTTCGGTATCACTGCAAAGACAAAAGGCTACGCTGGAGTCGCCCACCACAGAAAGACGCACAAAGAGTTTAGATACACCAGTAATTTCACTGCACCGACTACCACCCATGAATGCTTTCTCTTCCAAAGATGATACTGTAGGCTTTGAAGAAGAAGCCGAAATTTTAGAGGAAAAATCCTTGGAACGTGTTAAACCTCAACAAGATGATGATACAGCCGATAGTGTTCACTCCTGTGCTGGTTCTATACCAACTCAAACTACTTACGCTTCTATAGGCAATGATTCTATACTCAATACTATAACCATAGACGATGAGGAAATAGAATTGCTGAATAATTTGAAATTTATAGAGAAAATTGCTTTGCAGGGTGTTAAGATCAAAGATAAAAAGAAATCGAAAATGAAACTAAAGAGTGGTGATCATTTAATTTTGAATATACCCAAATATAGATTTACCGATTGGTCTCCCTACAGTTCTGCTAATAGTTCGCGAAAAACTTCCCCTGGAGTGTCGAGAGCCAGCAGTATCGAGAGCACTGGCAAAGGAAAACTAAAATTAGCACTGGGAGAAGGAGGTATTAAAATCAAAACTGGTATATCAAGATCTCGACCTGAGTCACGTAGAACAAGTGCTGACGATATTAAGAAAGACGGTGGAAAAGCCAAGAAAACTAGCCCCAAAGAAAGGCCGCGCTCCATAGAAACTAGACGTTTAAGCAAGGATAAAAGTAAAAGCCAAGAGGAAACAGAGGCTGATATTGCCAAGCGTAAGGAGAGGCAACAAAAGTTGTACGAATCAGCCATGAAGCAAACTATTACCATGTTAAGCCCAGTCAAGGATACCTTACCACCGTTTCCAGCTCCCGAAGATAAAATTCTTGTTAAAACTGAAGGAGACAAAATAATTATAGAAACTGAATTCAAAAGCAAAGCTGAGGATCATGTTTTAATAGCTAAAGCTCCCCGCAAGCTTGATAATTCCTTAGTAAAATTCAGTCGTAGCTTCGATGAGGGCCGCAGCCCCGATAAACTAGAAAAAGCCAGTCGTAGCTTTGAGGATCGTAATAAATCATTTGAAGATTCCGAAAAATCCGATGTACCCGATGACATGGTCATTAAGTCACCCAAGAAAATTGCCAAGAGTCAGGAAATGAAACAAAAAATAGAAGGTCCTGTTATACATCACAAGAAAATCGATGGTAAGTCTAGTAGTTTGGAAAAAACTCAAACGGAACATCATTACTTGGGTACAGATGTTAAGGCACGCAGTTTGGACGATAAGAAACAGACCCAAACGGAAAGCAAAAAACCGGAAGAGAAACCTGCTATACGTAGCGCCATTGGCGATAGACGTATGTTTGCTCATCAATATAATGTCCAAGAAGATATAGATATGCAAGCGGTAATATCAGAAAGAAGATCTCTGGAAATACTTAAACGATCATTACCCTCTGAGGATACGAGAGATAGTGATGGTGCTTACAGTCGTAAACCCTCAACTGCAGATAGTTTAGATTCATTTGTCTCGGTAGATGATTCACATTCGCCAGCTAGTAAATCTCCAGTGCCACCAATAGAAGGTGGTTATCCGCATAGAGTGCCGACTATAGAGTGCGAAGAAGCCTCCATAGAAGAAGACGACAGTTCAAGACATCTTAAAGTATCACGCTTAGATACCAATCGTTTAAGTTTAGATCGTAGTCGCAGTGATGAAACTGGTTCCTGGATGACAGTGGAATGTGATGAATTTGTGGGATCAGATACATCGGAAAATGAACCACGTACTTTAGAACCCGATCGCAATGTTTTAGAGACACAAGCCACTTTGGAAGATGCTATACCATTAGAATATTCCAATTGTGCAACACCTACATCTGATTTGAATATACTGGTGACACCACCCAATACTAGTCCTATGGCGGATAAATCGGTAATAGAAACCTTTGAAAAACAAGAAGAAAAAACCGAACATAAACGCAAATTAGAAAAGCAAAGTGACAAATCTAAGAGCTCTGATTCCTGGACTAGTGGCGAAAAAGATGTAAGCCCTGCTAGAGGAGAAAAAGGTGATTGGAGTTTGTCTGTGAGTGGTGGTAAAGAAAAAAGTTCAGTTGAGGAAGAATCCAGTGTCAGCTGTTCCATAGCACGACCTTTAGGTATTTCGCAAGACTTTGGCGACTTAGAAGCTAAAAAATGTTTGGAGCTAAAACAAAAAATGCTTAAATTAGAAGTGGGTTCTCAAGCCGTAACCTCGGATAGTAAAGTACAATCGCCCACTAGTCCTTCATCGTCAAGAGATGCTACTCCCACCAATGAGACGGTGGCGGAAAATAAAATTATTGTACGCAAACCCTCAACACCAACATTGGAGAAACAAAGCCCTATTGACTTGGGTACCAGTACGGAATCTTATTTGGATCCCATTGAAGAAAAAATTGCTAAAATCTTACAAAGACCCGAGGATACGGAATCTAGTTCTGGTAGTTCTAAGAAGCCACCCAAAATAGAAAAACCTGTACGCAAGTTGGCAGTAGCTAAGGCTGAAGGAGAAAAGACCGCCAAATCTGGTAGTAGTTCCCAAGAATCCAAATCTAGCTTTGATTCAAAGGGATCCTTAAGTGTAGAATCCCGAGGTTCCTTTGAAACTGAAAGTAGCTCTGGATCTATGGGAGCGGCCCATCGAAGAGGCGAACTGCAAATGAAAGAACAACAATCCACCTGGAAACCATTTACCATTGAGAGCAGCAATAGCTCGAGCACCGATGATCCCTGGCATCATGTGGAAACCGATGGCTATGAACGTTATGATGCCAATAACCCGCTGCGTGATTCTTCGGACAGTGAGTTTAAGGAGGTATCACCGGACGATCAAAAAGAAAGTGATACCAGTTTCCAAGATGAACTCAATGATTTTCCAACCACTTTTGGTTATCCATCAATGACGAGTACCTTAAATGGTATAGGAGTGAATCCAACAGATATTATTGGTTATAGTTCTGGCTTTACTTTAGGTAGAACACTCTCTAGGATTTCAGAACGTAGTACGGCTTCGGAAAAGTCCAGTATGGAAGATGATGTTAGCAAAGCCTCAACACATTCTGTTAGTATGCGCGATGAATCGGTTGCTTCGACAGATCATCAACCCAGTTTAAGTTCAGATTCCAGAAGTAATACAAATCTTGCTTATATATCGGATGCTGATCGTAGAACTTCTGCTGAGATGCCAGAAATACCATGTGACTCCGCTACTGGAGATCGTTTATCTAGTATAGGCAGTTTTAATGAACCTAAATCGCCCACCGTGATAACTGGTAGATTCTCCGTAACTCAGGTGGATGGAGAAGGTGAAGATCGCCACACTTTAATGTGTTTATCCAATGCTGGCAGTCAGGATTCCGAAGACTGGCCTTTACCGGAAATACCGTTTGATCATGTGCCTGTTAAACCAGAAGATTCTTTATATCAAATGCCCGATTTAGATAAACCAGTGCCTAAGACTTTCTGTTGGAAGGCCAGCATGTCATTCCAGTCACAGGACTCACAAGATTGGCCTTCCCCACCATCGAGTGCGATGGAAACTCCTGTGGTAGTAGAAGACATTGAAACTTTTTATGCTTCTGAGGCTCAAAACGCCGATCAAATTATGATTGATTCCTTTACTACTACCGATAGGACAGACGAGGACGATGATAAATTATCTAGTGAAGATTTTCCCATTACGCCACCCGATGTAGCCAAGGTATTACCTTATGAAGATACTGCTTACTTAATGTCTTCAGCTTTCGAGGATAAAGATTTTGGCAGTGATGATTTACAACATGATACACCCACTTGTTTAAGTTCCACTCTAAGTGCTGCTTCTTGCTTATCCAACTCTTTCAATGTTACCTGTTCTTCTTCACCCAAGTCTCAACAGATTAGTCCTTTACGCAAAGACTCAAGTCCCGAATCGGTAATAATGTCGCAACCAACTAGATCACCAGCCCCAAGAAGTCCCATTTCAGAGGATGAGCTCTTCTCAAGTGATGATGTCTTTATGCCGGGAACTATAAGGGTGCAACTCTCACCAGATGAAACTAGAACCAATGAATATATAAGAAAACTTTCACGAGGTTCTAATAATTCTGATACATCCATAGATGATATACTTTCAGCTTCAGGCGGAACTTATATGGAAGATCAAACTACTGTTAGGCGAAACTATGAACCACGCCTCAGTACTGGAAGCTGTAAAAAATGTAGTCATTCTAGCCATTCCGAAGAAGAAACCAGTTCCATTGGCACCGATTTGGATGGCACAGTACGCATGGGTCTACAGCAAAAGAAATGCACCCACAGCTCTCATTCTGAAGATACTTCTATTGGTCTAAGTATATCAGAATGGTCTACCGGAACGAATACGGTCAGGCAATATGCCAATCTTTCAGGATCAGACAGCTTATCGGCAGTATCCACGCATTCTTGTGCCAAATCGGAAAAATCAAATCATACCAAGTCAAGCATGAGTTCTATTAACAAATCAGCTGAGAGTCTGAATGAACAAAGTAACAGTTTTTCGAATAAATTTTCAGGAGATAATGGTTCATCGGATGGTTTACGTTATGATATTTTATCAAATTCTGAAACTGATAAAATGTCAGAGACAACTTCGGCCACCAAAAGTGATGACACTACATTGACCCTAACCGAAATGGCTCATACCATTACCGAATGGTCTACATCTAGCAGTCGTACTTTAGTTGGTGCTGCTCCAGGAGAAACTCAACAAGGTGCTGATCAAAGAGGTAATCGTAGAGGTAGTTTTATAGATTATCAACCTTTAAAACAACCTAAAGTAGGTAGTAAAAAATCTCCATCAGAAGAAAAGCGTGGATCTCTACCACAAGTCCATCGTAGAAGCGGCAGTAATGGTAACCAAAGAACCAGCGTAGAAGATTTGGTACAAAGGACTTCACCACCTAAAACTAGTGAACAGGCCAGACCAGGAATGCCGGTAAGAATAGCGGGTAAGGATGACATGACCGAAACGAATGCAGCACGCAAGCGTAGATCTCTTGAAATGATGTCTAAGCTATATCAAAGTCAAGAGATCTGTTCTGAAAGTGAATCATTTGTGGAACGTCTTTATGCTCCTAGTGAAAAGCTAACGGAACGCTATCAAAGTCAAGAATTTGTACCATTACATCAATCTCAGCCGCAGACTTCTACACAAAGTGTAACTAAACCCCCAAAAGGTAAAGCCCCGCAACCTCCCACAAAACCCAAAGCTCCCCAACCCCCTGTCAAACCTAAAATGCAAGTTACCCAACCCTTAATGCAAGCCTTACTCAAACACATGAAAACTCCTGGTGTAGCAGAAGCAGCTGCGGCCAAAGCTGCAGAAGAGGAACAACCCAAGTCTGAAATAAAACCCAAACAACCCCCACCTATCCCTGCAGTACCACCCATAACATCTCCTAGTGATTTACCTCAAACTGTAGGTCCTCCTGGAGAAAAACCTTTAGCAAAACATCATAGTTATGATGACAAAACCTTGTCAAAGTCGCAAATACGTGAATATAAAACGAATAAGCTAAGACAATCGAATTCATTTCATGAACACATGCTGTCACAATCACAACAATCATCTTTAGAATCAATGCCAACCCGCATAGACGAGGAATCGTCTTCAGTGGGTGGAGGCACAAGTGGTGCTTCCTCAGCCACAACAACGACTACCACTGTTAATAGTGAAAATACAACGAGTACCGAAAATTCGTCACCAATGCTGCCAACTAGAGCTGAAAAATTAATAAAATGTTCACCCTACTACTCGAGTAGCTTAAGCTCCGAATCACCACCCAATCAATTGATACAGAAACCACCACGTAAGAGTTCGATAACACGTACACCCATGGTCAAGAGTCCACCTAGTGGCAATGACACCGACAGTTCCATCGATGTACGTGCTCAAGATCCGAAATTACGCACCAGAGGTTATCGCAAGAAACGTCAAATCACAGCCAAACGTATACGTTCCTCCGATCGTACTTTGGTGGAGCAGGAAAGTTCAGAATGTTCGGAAGGTTATATGCCAGAAATGGATTCTGGAGGTTCTGACCCTTCCTACCGACATGAATACTACGAATTCGATGAGGAATTGGAGGATCACGAACAGGAAACCGACGAATATGACGATTATCCTCACTATTCGGGTGTGGCCTTTTCATCTACATCTTCAGCATTTGAAAGCTTAGACATGACTGATAATGTAGATGAAATGGGCTTTCCACGTTACGATCGATTGGGTCACATAACCAATCCCATGTATCAATCCATGCAACAGCAGCAAATGCGCTCAATGCCTGTAAGTAAACCACAACCGGCAAATCATCCTATGCCTCCGTCGACGGGGCAACCCATTAAACCGGCACGCACCAAAAAACGCCAATTAAAACGTGAAGATTCAATTATTGGCACACATCAATCATCGGCACAATATCACGGTAGATCCTATTGTAATCCCGAAGAAAGTGAAGTAGAATCGAAAGCTGGTCTCTCCGATGACATGGCCAATAGTAGTGAAGATAGTAGTAGTTTTTATCATACCACTGGCACCATTAAACGTAATGGTGGAGGTGGTGCTGTGGTTAGTAGTGGATCTAGATCGGTAGTGGCTAGTGGAGGAACAACAGGTTGTACTAGTAGTCAACAGGTTAACCAGGCAACTGCTGGTGACTTGGAATTACCCTATCCCGACTTTCTTTCCGACTATGAGACCGAACCTATAGAATATGAACGTTTTGCTTGTGGTCTGGATATACGTGTAGATCCACCACCAAAATTTCATGATTCCGATGATTTAAGTGATCAGTAAGGAATCTAAAAGATTCATTCGTTAATGAGAAGATATTAGAATTTTAGGTATATAAACACAAAGTTAACCGCAGTATTACTAATCAAAAGTTTATCATAAATACAATATACATACTTAAATAGATTCAACAGTTTTTTTTGACTAGAATTAAAAATAACCATAACCATGATATACATCCTATAACCCTAAAATAGTACACAATTTGCCGTAGGCAGGTGTGAAAAGCTAAAAATCGTATGTCAAACGAAATAAGATTTTATGTTGAATCAAAATTTTGAATCTATTAACCATAAGAAAAAATTGCCAGTATTCTTTTATAAGAATTAGGTTATGTTTTAGAAGTTTTGAGCAAATATGTACCCCATACTTTTAGTTATAATGGATACAAAGATAAAGAAGATTTAAGGTGACTATACTTTTAAACACGAAGTATTTTTAAACCGTTATCAGGATTTTAATTATTAAGAATTTCGAATATTAACTTGCTACAGTTAAGAAATCTTGAAATTTTTGAATATTTTAGATCAGATCTAGTTCGGTTTTAGTTCAGTTCTGGTTCAGTTCTAGTTCAGTTCTAGTTCAGTTCTAGTTCAGTTCTAGTTCAGTTCTAGTTCAGTTCTAGTTCAGTTCTAGTTCAGTTCTAGTTCAATTCTAGTTCAGTTCTAGTTCAGTTCTAGTTCAGTTCTAGTTCAGTTCTAGTTCAGTTCTAGTTCAGTTCTAGTTCAGTTCTAGTTCAGTTCTAGTTCAGTTCTAGTTCAGTTCTAGTTCAGTTCTAGTTCAGTTCTAGTTCAGTTCTAGTTCTAGTTCAGTTCTAGTTCTAGTTCAGTTCTAGTTCAGTTCTAGTTCAGTTCTAGTTCAGTTCTAGTTCAGTTCTAGTTCAGTTCTAGTTCAGTTCTAGTTCAGTTCTAGTTCAGTTCTAGTTCAGTTCTAGTTCAGTTCTAGTTCAGTTCTAGTTCAGTTCTAGTTCAGTTCTAGTTCAGTTCTAGTTCAGTTCTAGTTCAGTTCTAGTTCAGTTCTAGTTCAGTTCTAGTTCAGTTCTAGTTCAGTTCTAGTTCAGTTCTAGTTCAGTTCTAGTTCAGTTCTAGTTCAGTTCTAGTTCAGTTCTAGTTCAGTTCTAGTTCAGTTTTAGTTCAGTTCTAGTTCAGTTCTAGTTCAGTTCTAGTTCAGTTCTAGTTCAGTTCTAGTTCAGTTCTAGTTCGGTTCTAGTTCGGTTCTAGTTCAGTTCTAGTTCAGTTCTAGTTCAGTTCTAGTTCAGTTCTAGTTCAGTTCTAGTTCAGTTCTAGTTCAGTTCTAGTTCTGTTCTAGTTCTGTTCTAGTTCTGTTCTAGTTCTGTTCTAGTTCTGTTCTAGTTCAGTTCTAGTTTAGTTCTAGTTCAGTTCTAGTTCAGTTCTAGTTCAGTTCTAGTTCAATTCTAGTTCAGTTCTAGTTCAGTTCTAGTTCTGTTCTAGTTCTGTTCTAGTTCTGTTCTAGTTCTGTTCTAGTTCTGTTCTAGTTCTGTTCTAGTTCTGTTTTAGTTCTGTTCTAGTTCTGTTCTGTTCTAGTTCTGTTCTAGTTCTGTTTTAGTTCTGTTCTAGTTCTGTTCTGTTCTAGTTCTGTTCTAGTTCTGTTATAGTTCTGTTCTAGTCTGTTCTAGTTCTGTTCTAATTCTATTCTAGTTCTGTGCTGGTTCTGTGCTGGTTCTGTGCTGGTTCTGTGCTGGTTCTGTTCTAGTTCAGTTCTAGTTCTGTTCTAGTTCTGTTCTATTTCTGTTCTAGTTCTGTTCTAGTTCTGTTCTAGTTCTGTTCTAGTTCTGTTCTAGTTCTGTTCTAGTTCTGTTCTAGTTCTGTTCTAGTTCTGTTCTAGTTCTGTTCTAGTTCTGTTCTAGTTCTGTTCTAGTTCTGTTCTAGTTCTGTTCTAGTTCTGTTCTAGTTCTGTTCTAGTTCTAGTTCTGTTCTAGTTCTGTTATAGTACTGTTCTAGTACTCTTCTAGTTTGATATAAATTCTTACTGAACGCTTTAAGATGGACATAATTCAGGAAGTTGGAGCTTACTATGTAGCAGTTATTGGAAAAAGCAATGAAGAATCGATACATATATATCGTGTCTGTCCCACAGTAAAAGAACGCAGTATTATACATTTACCTTTCAAGATCTGAACTATGACCTTAATATTATATGCTTTTCGTATAGTAACATTTAGTTAGTAGCTAGTGCTTAAATATCACGTAGAGATGTTTGGGTACAAATAACTTAAGAGTTAAACTACAATAACTCACACTCAAAACATTAATGTGTAAAACCCCTAATAAGGACCACTTCCCTAAAAAACCTTCCATTAAAGCTGAAAAACTTTTCCCTTCAAAAGTTTCCCCCCCAAAAACTTTCCGATAATTGCTTTAAGAAACTAAATACTAAAAAAAATTCCTAATTATTACATCCCAAAACAAAACCTTCTACAAGTTTAATTTATTGAGACTGATTTTATTTCCAGTAACAGAATCTATTTTTTCCAAACGTTACTTTAACGGAAAAAACGGAGTTTTTAAATTAAAAAAATTTATTGTTAAACTAAAAAATAATAAAAAAGATAAAGAAGACAAACAAACAAAATAAAAACAATTTATTAAAAAATAAACAAAGATTTTTAAAAACAATTTTAATTACAACACCCTATAAACCAAAAAAATAATATAATAAACATACACTTAAAGAAAGAAAAGTATATTACACAACCAATTTTAAAGTAGAAGTTGTCTGTGTAGATTTAAATTTAAAACAAACATTGTATTAGGTTGCGTTATTTATTTTAAATAAATAACAATAAATTTGTTTCTAAACAACAACAAAATATATTTAACAACAAAATAAATAAAAAAACTTATAACATGCACTGTTTATTCATCGAATAATGAAAAGTTAAACAAAATTTATGAAAATTTACTAAAAAACATTTTAAAAAAACTATTTAGTTATTTAGACAAATGAACAAAAAAAAAGAAAATTAAACTTTAAGAAAAATGAATTAAAAATTAATAAAGAAAAATTCATTTTTAAAACTCTGACAAATAAAGTAAAAATAATTTAATATTTTATGATAAAGAAAAAATACACGGAGAAAAATTATCTAATTCGAAAATTTATTTGTAAATCCCAAAAATAATAATTATTATAAGTTTAAAGATGTATTACTTAACAAAATTTATTGAAATTCATTTATTGTTAATGAATAGGCTTAAAAATAAGTTTTGTGTATGAGTTTTTTTTTCTCTCAGTGTTGCTTAAATACTTTTTGGCTTTTATTTGCTGAAAAGTAAGTTTTACCCACTGTGTTGTAAAATATTTAAAGAAAAATCTCTTAATATGAAGTTGTAAATCCTTAATCAAAAGTATTTTATTGAAAAAAAAATCAAAAATTTTATATTGAGTTTTTCATATATGAAAAATAATAATTGGCTTATTAATGTCCTTTAAATTAGATTTAAATTGTAATAAATTGTTTTTTTTTATTATTTAACCTATTGAAAGGTTTACAGTTAAAGATACATTTTAAATTATAGTTGTTTAGAAATCAGAAGTATTTCTCTGGAACCAGCTATGTTCCCCAAAGTACTCGACACCTAAAAACAAAAACTTACCGTAAACTTTATGCTCTTAAGATGGTGAGTCTTTTGTTAAAGTAAACATCGATTCCCAGGACTTGAATGCTCTGAATTCTTATTTAGACTCACATTTTTTCAATCACTTCCGGTTTTTTCAAGATATCGTTTCGTAAAGTCAACATTGCGAACACACCTTTTTTACGAATATTTGTAAGTCCAATCTTTTGACTTTAAAATAAAGATTTGACCTGCTTAATCCCTTCATTCTTCTTGAGTATATCTTTTACTAAAGTTAAACATACTTCAGATCTTTGATATATCTTAAACTTTAGTTCCATCACAACTTAATCCTCTTTGGTTTTTGTCTTCCGTTCGAAATTAGATCCAAATATCTTAAGAGCGAAGACTGAAAACAAACTTCTACAGAATTATGTCTACAAGACTAAGTTTATAAACATTGAATAATAGTTTCTTTCATAAATCGCTATATAAGGTTTTAACTTAAAAAGGAACTAACAAAAGACCCAATAGCGCCCTAGGTGTAGTTCTCGGATCTGATATAACTTAACATCCGAAAATATAACATAAAAAAATCGTTTTTTTCGAAATATCAAAAGACATAAACATTGAAATATGATATCGAGCATTGAAGAAGTACATTCAGGTCAGCCAATTATGGAACAATTTTTCGAGCAATACTTTACGTATGTTATAAATAAAACGAATAATGTTGACCTCCAAGACATCATCTGTTGATGATTTTGCAGCAAAGACTGGTGATTTCACAAGACCTCACTCAAAATAATAGCAGGTCCACTTCACCAAATCAAGATATCATGTCTTAACACCTTAGAAAAAGTATAAAGTATACTTTCATTCTGTATTAAATATTTTGTGTAAACAATTCCGGACTTCAGTTTGAAATTAGATCCAAGCTATGTTATTCCAGATATAACATCCCTCCAGAAGTCTGATGTAAAACTTCTTAAGAAAAATCACTCCTATCGCCAATAGAAGTAAACATTAGGAAATGTTTTCGAATATAAAGCTAACCCGGTTTTTCTTGAAAAAAACAAAACCTTCTAAAGTCATTCAATTATGGATACAAGTTTAATTTATTATTTATAATTTTATCAAAAAAACTGTAAATCTTTCAATTAATTAAGGTCTGTTTATAATAATTCAAATTGGATATTAGATTTTGATACGTGACACCATGTAGTTTTAAAAAGAACTTATACTCGACAATACTTTCATAAATTTCACAAATACTTTCATTCCAACAATAAATGAAATCACAGTTGGATAAGAGAAGTTCATAGTGCTAATGAAATATTCTTCATAAATACAATGAATTAGGACTATGTTAGCTTGCAAACAATATATTAACCTAAGAGATATTTGTTCTGAAATATATATAAACAGACCTTTTTTTATACTTAATCAAACTTATTAATAACACTTTATAATCAAATTAAATTAAGTTTTTTTCTCCTCATAATCAAAATTAAAAATCATTTTACATTAAAATTATCCAAAAAAAAAATCAAATTAATCCTACAGAGTGGTTTACAATTCACTCAAATGGACGAAAATTTACATAAATTTGATGAATTGTATTAATTTTCCATTAAGGTGAAACCGTGAAATCATATTTTTCTTCGTAATCAAAATAAATTTTTACATCCTCTTATGAAAACTAATAATATTTATTTCATAATTCAAAATTTATTTTTTAATTAACCGAAAATTTTGAGAAATATTTAAAATAAAAACTGCATTTAGAGTTTGAGTTCAAAAATATAAAAAAAAAACTCTTCTTATAAATAAAAAAAATAAAAGAAACAAATATTATTATACATAATTATATATTCCATTTAAAAAAAAAATTACTCAATATGCCAAAGATATGAAGAGAGGAATATATATTTATAAATTTGACTAAGAATTGAGGTTATTCCGTAAAGTTCTGTTCTAGTTCAGTTCTAGTTCTAGTTCAGTTCTAGTTCAGTTCTAGTTCAGTTCTAGTTCAGTTCTAGTTCAGTTCTAGTTCAGTTCTAGTTCAGCTCTAGTTCAGTTCTAGTTCAGTTCTAGTTCAGTTCTAGTTCAGTTCTAGTTCATTTCTAGTTCAGTTCTAGTTCAGTTCTAGTTCAGTTCTAGTTTAGTTCAAGTTCAGTTTAGTTCAGTTCTAGTTTTGTTCTAGTTCAGTTCTAGTTCAGTTCTAGTTCAGTTCTAGTTCAGTTATAGTTCAGTTCTAGTTCACTTCTAGTTCAGTTCTAGTTCAGTTCTAGTTCAGTTCTAGTTCAGTTCTAGTTCAGTTCTAGTTCAGTTCTAGTTCAGTTCTAGTTCAGTTCTAGTTCAGTTCTAGTTCAGTTCTAGTTCAGTTCTAGTTCAGTTCTAGTTCAGTTCTAGTTCAGTTCTAGTTCAGTTCTAGTTCAGTTCTAGTTCAGTTCTAGTTCAGTTCTAGTTCAGTTCTAGTTCAGTTCTAGTTCAGTTCTAGTTCAGTTCTAGTTCAGTTCTAGTTCAGTTCAGTTCTAGTTCAGTTCTAGTTTAGTTCTAGTTCAGTTTTAGTTCAGTTCTAGTTCTAGTTCAGTTCTAGTTCAGTTCTAGTTCAGTTCTAGTTCAGTTCTAGTTCAGTTCTAGTTCAGTTCTAGTTCAGTTCTAGTTCTAGTTCAGTTCTAGTTCAGTTCTAGTTCAGTTCTAGTTCAGTTCTAGTTCAGTTCTAGTTCAGTTCTAGTTCAGTTCTAGTTCAGTTCTAGTTCAGTTCTAGTTCAGTTCTAGTTCAGTTCTAGTTCAGTTCTAGTTCAGTTCTAGTTCAGTTCTAGTTCAGTTCTAGTTCAGTTCTAGTTCAGTTCTAGTTCAGTTCTAGTTCAGTTCTAGTTCAGTTCTAGTTCAGTTCTAGTTCAGTTCTAGTTCAGTTCTAGTTCAGTTCTAGTTCAGTTCTAGTTCAGTTCTAGTTCAGTTCTAGTTCAGTTCTAGTTCAGTTCTAGTTCAGTTCTAGTTCAGTTCTAGTTCAGTTCTAGTTCAGTTCTAGTTCAGTTCTAGTTCAGTTCTAGTTCAGTTCTAGTTCAGTTCTAGTTCAGTTCTAGTTCAGTTCTAGTTCAGTTCTAGTTCAGTTCTAGTTCAGTTCTAGTTCAGTTCTAGTTCAGTTCTAGTCTAGTCTAGTTCTAGTTCAGTTCTAGTTCAGTTCTAGTTCAGTTCTAGTTCAGTTCTAGTTCAGTTCTAGTTCAGTTCTAGTTCAGTTCTAGTTCAGTTCTAGTTCAGTTCTAGTTCAGTTCTAGTTCAGTTCTAGTTCAGTTCTAGTTTAGTTCTAGTTCAGTTCTAGTTCAGTTCTAGTTCAGTTCTAGTTCAGTTCTAGTTCAGTTCTAGTTCAGTTCTAGTTCAGTTCTAGTTCAGTTCTAGTTCAGTTCTAGTTCAGTTCTAGTTCAGTTCTAGTTCAGTTCTAGTTCAGTTCTAGTTCAGTTCTAGTTCAGTTCTAGTTCAGTTCTAGTTCAGTTCTAGTTCAGTTCTAGTTCAGTTCTAGTTCAGTTCTAGTTCAGTTCTAGTTCAGTTCTAGTTCAGTTCTAGTTCAGTTCTAGTTCAGTTTTAGTTCAGTTCTAGTTCTAGTTCTAGTTCAGTTCTAGTTCAGTTCTAGTTCAGTTCTAGTTCAGTTCTAGTTTTGTTCTAGTTTTGTTCTAGTTCAGTTCTAGTTCAGTAGGTTTTCAGTAGTTAGGTTAAGTTTTGATTCTACAGAGTTAATGTTCCCCTTTATTAACATTTCCTGATCATATTGAGTAATGTAACTAGTTAGGAGTTAGTGCCAAATTTTAGATTATATACAAGCCCCAAAATAACAAAAAAAAATAATTAAAAATTAAACTTATATAAATGTTACAAGAAAAATTAAAAACAAGAGAACAAGTGGCAAATTAAGTTTAAAAAATAATTTAAAAAATTACCAATTTTTAAAAAATATAAAAAAACGGTAAAACAAAGAACTTGTACCTTTTTCCTGTTAAAAACCCAAGTGTCAAAAAAAGAAATAAATTAGAATTATTATTGAAAAATAAAACTAAACAAAAGAATTAATAATAATTTTAAAGCTTTTTATGATCAATTAAAATAAGCAAAAAAATGTTAAGCATGAATATATTAACAGGATTTTAAAAATAAATTTTAATAAAATCCTGTTAATTATTTCTTTTAGTATAATACTACAGCTGCTTAAATTTGTGTTAAAAAAAGAAAAAAATGCTAAACAAGAAAAAGTCAAAAGAAAAATGTCAATAATTTATTATTTAAATTTTAAGTAATTGTTGAAAAATGGTTTAATATCAAAATATTAAAAGAAAATCAATCCATTTTTTTACTATTTAATTTAGATGTTAAAATTAAATTTAAAGCGTATATAATTGCAAAAACAATGATGATTAATTTTAAAAATTTTCAAAATTATAAAACTTTTAAATTTTATTTACAGTGCCAAGCAAAACTTGTTTGCCAAAATATTTTGCAAATATTACATTAATCTTAAAAAAAATAACACTGTTCAAACTTTATAAAAATAAGAAAACTCGTGAAATGAAACTAAAAACAAACGTATAATAAACCAAATAGTTATTAACAATAAAATCATTTAACAGAAAAAAAACAAAACAAAATTACACAATTAAAAGAAAATTAATAAAACTATGAAAAAAAGAAAAGAAAACGATCAGTCATGAAAACAATTTAATCAAATAAATCTCCCTTTATTAATCTTTAAAACAAGAACAAAAAAAAAAAAACACAAAATGAAACATCTTTGAAAGTGAAATCTAAATACAAATAAAAATTAATCATTAAAAAAAATTAAATTGGTGTTTTATTAATTGAGCAACACTGTTATGTGGTTACGTCAGGGATGGATATTAAAGCAGTTTATGAAATGAGTTAAAAAATTCCCAAAGCAAAAGAACTTGTCGCGTAACTAATGAACTGGAATTTTAAGCCCGTTTTAGCTGTACGTTTAATATGGAAGTAATACTTATTGGTCCATATTGCGTTAGAATATTTTATATGTTTTCTCAAACGCTTTCGGTATTTTAATAGCTCTAAGTGAAAAGTAACCGAATTAAAAAATGTCCCTTAATTGTGCCTTCAAGCATAGAAACTGCTACACAGAGTAGTCCGTAGTACTAGAAACAAGCTGACGGACTAACCAATTAACCAGTTTATACTATTAAATAAGCACGTCAGTTGACAAATCAATAGATCTGACAATAAACTTGTCAATTGTCAAGTCAATAGACCAAAGATTTATCAATACACGAGTCTATAGAGTCGTCAGTAAACTAGTCTATTAACTAGCAAATAGTCTGGTTCCTAGACTAGTCAATAGACAATTTCATATATAAGTTGATGTCCATATTTTAATCGATTACCAAAACACTAGTTAATGTTGCCCAAGTCTAGTCCATAGAGTCGTCAGTAGACTACTCTATACACTAGCAAATAGTCTGGTTCCGAGATTAATCAATAGAGAAGTAATTAGTTCAGTTCAACAGAAAGCTCCATTTACATGTTCATAGACAATCCCGCAGGCTAGTCATTAGATAAGTTTCTAAATATGTCCGTATATAAATCGATTATCCAAACACTAGTCAATACTGTCCAAGTCCATGAATTTTATATAACTCTTTGAATTGCAGTGTGATATTAAGTAAAACGATAAGACAGGTACGGCTGTATGTTGAAACACTCAAAATCGAGTCTTTTCTTAATGATTTTCGACACTCATTGAGCAATCGTTCCATATATTGAGTCATATTCCAGTTAGACTAGATTCTGATGTGTTAATCCAAAGAATATTCCATTTGATATCAAAATTTAATTTTCCATAAAAAATAGGGTTTTTTTGGATGGACCTGGTCCTCTCGGTATCAAAAATTTTTAGGTTTTATTTCATTTATCGTATTTTATGTAAAGTCAGCTTTTCAAAAAGTATAAATTCTATATATATCTTCTTAGAAACTTTTTAGATAACTTAAAAGATACTTTTTTCACAAAAAATCGCTTTTTTTAATTTTTTAAATTAAAATGCCTATAACTTTGGACTCAGTCATGATTTTTACATAATTCTTTCACTGCTTGATATACAAACTTGTTGTTAAGCGAATAAAAGAAAAATAGCGAAAATCGGGAATATTTAGACCCGCTATTATCAAAAAACTAAAGTAAGGACGGTAAAAATTTAAAAATTTTAATTTTCAAATGCGAATATCTCCTAAACTATAAGAGATAATTTTTTATAGTGCTCGATGAGGAGATTCTATATACGGAATTTTTTTTTTTAAATCGGAACTCAAATGAAGAAATAGGATCGTTTTAAAAATTTAACATAGCCGAGGTATCCTAATTTGAGGACCAAATTCAAAACCTAAACTCGACAACACCTTCTCTTTGTGCATACAAAATTTCATTAAAATCGGATTAACCGTTTAGAAGTTACCGAATTATTTCCCTCTTTTTTTCCTATACCACTGTGCGCCGTCACCTTACTTTATTATGCCATGGACTATTCCAATTTAAAGACTGGTTCAAAAATTCGTTGAAAAAACACACAATTGACCAGTCCACAGAATAGCTTATAGACTACACCATAAGTTAGTTCATAGACTAGTCTATAGATTAGTCCATAGTTCTTAGACTAGTCATAGTCTCGCCAATAGTAGACTACAACATAGAATAGTTCCTTTACTATCCCACAAGTTTATCAATAGACTAGACAACAAACTATTCCGTAGACTAATCTATAGATTAGTAAATAAACTAGCCTAAACTATTCACAGTAGACTAGCAAATTACTGGTCCATTGATAAGCAAATAGACTATACAATAAACAAAACAAGACAAGTTCATAGATTAGAGAATAAATTTGCCAGTAGATTAGTTTACAGACTAGTCCATATGTTTGCCAAAATACTAGTCTCCACCAGTTGTCAAATTCATATGAAATGTCTGCTAGAAAACGTTATGTAATTCTTATAATGCACGAAAAAGTAAACACTTTATCTGATGAAATTCGAAAGGTTTTTTTAACACTTGCCGAGCAGAATCCAAAAGTAAAGAATCTTAATACAATTCCTATGGGAATTTTGGAACTATACGGATTAATGTTGTTACCGAACACATACATATTTAACTTTATTTTTCATGATTTTTACAAACTATTTATTATTTCCCCTCTATTTTAATTTAAAAAAAATATCAAATATTTCAATTTATTAATTTAAACTCTTTTCTCACTCCCTTCTTAACATTTTCCCCAGAAGTTTATCACGGTATAAATGGCAATATGTCACTGGATAGAAGAGATCTAACTATAGGTTCAGATAAATCTTCATCACTTTCACGATCAGAGGCAGGAACCTATGATGTTATACAGGCTGAAATACAACATGCTAAAAGACAAGAACTCAATACAGGCAATGCCATGGCAAATAATAATGGACCAAGTGCAGGACCCAGCAGTAGTAGTGCTGAAAATGATGCTGAAGCTAAAAAGAGAGTAAGTTGTTAATAAAATTATGTTATTAGCTTAATATTTATATATTTTTTTATCTAAAGAAATGGCCCACAGAAAAATCATACTTTTTGGCCAAAGAACTCTTAATGAGTGAACGTACGTATAAAAAAGATTTGGAAATTCTCAACAATCATTTCCGTCAGGAGCTAACAGCCGAAGATGTTGAGAATCTACAGCCCTTGTTTGAAATGTTGGAATCTATGGGTCAACATCATAATATATTCTTAAGAGATTTAGAACATCGTATGGTTTTGTGGGAGGGACGTGGCACTCATGATACTCATCGTATAGGAGATGTTATGTTAAAAAATATGGCCGCCTTACCCATTTACGATGAATATAATCAGGCTCATGGTGAAATTTTACAATGTCTCAATGAAATGTTTGAGACCGACAATCGTTTCCAACAGATCTATAAAGATATTGAACAGCAAAAGATTTGCTATTTACCCATAGGAGAATTGCTATTGAAACCGCTCACTCGCATGCTGCACTATCAATTGATATTGGAAAGTAAGTGCTAATCTTGTTAAAGTAAATAATTAAACTTTATTAATTACTTAAATTTTTCCTTAGGACTTTGTGATTTCTATACCGAAGAACATTTAGACTATGCCGACTGTCAGGCTGTCTATCATTTACTCTCACGCTCTGCCAAACAAATACGCCAACAACTACCCGAGTCCATGAATTTCATACAACTCTGTGAATTACAGCGTGACATTACCGGTTTCGATAAATTGGTGCAAAGTCAACGTAAACTCATACGACAGGGCTGTTTGTTGAAACACTCTAAGCCGGGTCTGCAACAACGCATGTTTTTCCTTTTCTCCGATCTATTACTTTATGGTTCTAAGTCACCCATTGATCAGTCGTTCCGTATATTGGGTCATGTTCCCGTTCGCTCGTTGTTAACGGAAAATGGTGAACATAATTCGTTTTCTATATTTGGTGGCCAGTGTGCCATAACGGTTAGTGCCTGTACCACCGCTGAGAAGACACTTTGGCTGGCCGAAATGTCGAAGGCGGCTGCGGATATTAAGAATAAACCTCATACCCAATTGACATTGAATTTGAAAAATTGCAGTGAGTATTTAGCGTTATATCTTATAATTAAAATTTATTTTATAAAAAATGGTAATTTATATCCTTTATTTGGCTGCCAAGAAAAGGAAGTTATAGTAGCAAGTAAGTAAAATTGGAGGGATGTAGTTTTTGGAATTTTATGGGGGGTTTTAAAGGGATAAGTTTTTATTTTAATATAATGAGGGGTCATTTACATCAGACATGTAAGTTAGTTAGTTAGTTAGTTAGTTAGTTAGTTAGTTAGTTAGTTAGTTAGTTAGTTAGTTAGTTAGTTAGTTAGTTAGTTAGTTAGTTAGTCAGTTAGTTAGTTAGTCAGATAGTTAGTTAGTTAGTTAGTTAGTTAGTTAGTTAGTTAGTTAGTTAGTTAGTTAGTCAGATAGTTAGTTAGTTAGTTAGTTAGTTAGTTAGTTAGTTAGTTAGTTAGTTAGTTAGTTAGTTAGTTAGTTAGTTAGTTAGTTAGTTAGTTAGTCAGTTAGTTAGTTAGTTTGTTAGTTTGTTTTTTAGTTAGTTAGTTTGTTCGTTAGTTAATTAGTTAGTTAGTTAGTTAGTCAGTTAGTTAGTTAGTTAGTTAGTTAGTTAGTTAGTTAGTCAGTTAGTTAGTTAGTTAGTTAGTTAGTTAGTTAGTTAGTTAGTTAGTTAGTTCGTTAGTTAGTTAGGTAATTAGTTAGTTAGTTTGTTTGTTAGTTTGTTTTTTAGTTAGTTAGTTAGTTAGTTAGTTAGTTAGTTAGTTAATTAGTTAGTTCGTTCGTTATTTAGTTTGTTAGTTTGTTTTTTAGTTTGTTAGTTTGTTTTTTAGTTAGTTAGTTAGTTAGTTAGTTAGTAAGTTAGTTAGTTAGTTAGTTAGTTAGTTAGTTAGTTAGTTAGTTAGTTAGTTAGTTAGTTAGTTAGTTAGTTAGTTAGTTAGTTAGTTAGTTAGTTAGTCAGTTAGTTAGTTAGTCAGTTAGTTAGTTAGGTAGTTAGTCAATCTATTGACGAGATCATTGTTCACCCCATAAAATTGTAACTGTTGACTGAGAATCACTGACAGTTGCTCTGCTGATATGAAAATATAATCCGTTTGATCAGGAATGGTTTCTTACTAAAGTTTTACAATGCACCTAAACAATTTTCACCATTTTAAATCTCTAATCTAATGTAATTTTTTACCCCTCCCCAAAACAGCCTCCTCTGAAGAGGGTCTCGATCTCTTGGGTCTGACGAATGGCAACAATTCAATGATGACGGCGCAACAATTGCTACAGCAACAACAACAACAAAATACACAAAACAAAACGCCACCCTCGCGAAGCAATACCGCTCTACACGTCTGTTGGCATCGTGGCGCCACCGTAGGCTTGGGCGATCATCTTATCTCCGCCGAAAACCAATTGTCTGGTTACTTACTGCGTAAATTCAAAAATAGCAGTGGCTGGCAAAAACTATGGGTCGTATTTACCTCATTCTGTTTGTATTTCTATAAATCCTATCAAGATGAATATGCCCTAGCCAGTTTGCCGTTATTGGGCTATACTGTAGGACCACCGGGTACACAAGATGCTGTACAAAAGGAATTTGTTTTTAAACTGTCTTTCAAAAATCATGTCTATTTCTTTAGGGCGGAAAGTATTCACACTTATCATAGGTAAGTTTAGAGAAAAACCTTAAAGAAGTAATAATATTGAAGTGATTTTTTTTCGGTTTTTCTATTGCAGATGGCTGGAAGTATTACGCAGCACTACCCAGACCCAAGATTTTAAAAATATACATGCTACCACTACTAATAATTGATTATTATAAACAAGTTTTTAATACAAAATTGTCATTGGAAACTAGTTTTTTTTTGAAATTGTTTTTAAAACACTATTACTGTGCAATTTGAGGTTATGTTTTCAAATTAAAACAAACAAGATTCTAATTGGTCAAACTTTAAGTGCCTTAAAGTATTTTTTTAAAAAATATTAACAAAAATTATAAATAATTTTATAAAAAAAAAAATCAAAAAATAACTATAATTTTCAAAACAGAATATTTTAATTTATGACAAGTTTAGTTAAACTTGGTTTAAACTAAATTTTGTGTAATTTTTTCTTAAATGATTTTGTCTAAGATTTGTATATAAAAATTTCAATATTTATATATTTTTTATTAAATATTTTATAAATGTCTTTTATTTTTGTTCAAATTTTGTTTAAAATTTCAAATTTTTTTTATGTTGTCTTCTATATTAAGTTAAACTTGTCATAAATAAATAAAAGTTTATATAATTTTTTTTTAAATATAAATATTTTAAACCTTAGTATTATGTAATCATTATATTATAACAAATTTTCTAAAATTGAAAAGAAAAAATAACGAAAATATTAAAATAACATTTATTAAAACAAAAGAAGCCTTAAATAAAAACAAATCTATATTTTTCTACAAAAATATTTACAAATTGTATTTACAAATATAATTATATTTAATAAAAATCATTAACCACTTCTATAAAGTCTTTATTGAATTAAGTATTATTTTTTTTTTTGTATGTACTGTAGTTAGAATGTCTCTTATTAACAAAATAAAATGCAAAATAAAAACAAATTTATAAATTTTTAATTAAAAATTTTAATTACAGCATTTATTGTAAAAAATAATATACAAATCATATATATTCTTACTATAAAAACTATTCTTAATAAATAGTAAAATAAACTATTCAATAAAACAATTAAAGTTTTTGGTAACTTATTCAGAATTTATAAAAGTATACCCAGATGTCGATAACCTTTGCAAAGGGAAGGAAACTAGTGATTTGTTTCTAGGGGTTCAAAATTACAAACAGTTAATCACCCCTATTCTGCATTTCAATTCAAATCGAAATTTTCTCCAATTTTCAGTTTGGGTATTCTGCATTTCGATTCGAAGCTGCGTCACTTTAATAACAACTTACAAAAACGTTGTTACGATCATAATGCAGAATACACACAATCGAATAGTATTGAAATAAAATGCTTCTTCTTTTTCTAAAGATTCCGATTTTTGCTGGAATAACAATTTTCGATCGTTGTGTAACTGAATGAGGAAACGTAATCGAAATGCAGAATAGAGTGATTATAACATGGCAGAACTGAAGAATAGCAAGAGCCTTCATTCTATATCTTAGCAATTCAGCACAAAGCTTCCGGTGTAACCTCTATTGCCTAATTTTTAATCATTCGGGCGATAATTCTAATTCTTCTTAAATCTTACTCAGTTAAGTCTATTGACTAGCCTATCTTTTAGTTTATTAGTTATTATATAGACTGCCCGTTAATTAGTCTATTTACAAGTCTGTTGTTTCGCCCAAACAGTCACTATAACACGGCAAAGCCCAATTATAGCAAGCGCCTTCAATCCATATCTTAAGAATTCAGGACAAAGCTTCCTGTGTAAACTACATATATTCCTAAAACTTTTTCAGTTAAGTCTGTTGACTAACCTATCTTCAGCTTTATAAGTAAGTCTATAGACAGCACGTTAATTAATTTATTTACTAGTCTATTTGCAAGTCTATTGTCTTGCCCACGAATAGCAAGCGACTTCGTTTCATATCTTAGGAATTCAGGACAAAGCTTCCAGTGTAACCTTCATTGTTTCATTTTTAATCATTCGGGCGAGAATTATCCTTCCTAAATCTTATTCAGTTAAGTCTGTTGACTAGCCTATCATCCGCTTTATAAGTTAGTTTATAGATTGCTCGATCTTAAAGTCGTTCTCCGTAGTTCCAAAATCACAAAGAGTTATATAACATGGCAAAGACCAAGAATAGCGAACGTCTTCATTTTATATCATAGGAATTAAGGACAAAGCCTCCAGTGTAACCTTTATTGTTTAATTTTTAATCATTCGAGCGAGAATTATCGATCTTAAAGTCATTCTTCCTAAAACTTCAGTTCAGTTAAGTCTGTTGACTAGTCTATCTTCCACATTATAAGTTAGTCTATAGACTACCCGTTAATTAGTTTATTTGCTAGCCTTTTTGCAAGTATATTGTCTCGCCCAAGAATAGCGAACGCCTTCATTCCAAATCATAGGAATTCAGGACAAAGCTTCTAGTGTAACCTTTATTGTTTTATGTTTAATCATTAGGGAGAGAATTCTCATTCACCCTAAAACTTATTCAGTTAAGTCTGTTGACTTCTAGTTTATAAGTTAGACTATAAACTGCCCATTAATTAGTTTATTTGCAAGTCTATTGTCTTGCCCAAGAATAGCAAGCGTCTTTATTCCATATCTTAGGAATTAAAGACAAAGCTTCCAGTGTAACCTTTATTATGTCATTTTTAATCATTCTCCCTAAAACTTATTCAGTTAGTTGGTTAGCCTATCTTTTAGTTTATTAGCTAGTCTATAGACTACCCATTAATTAGTTTATTTGCTAACCAATTTACAAGTCTATTGATCGTTATTAGTATCTTTATTAGTCTATTAGTCTGTTTTCCTGAATAGTCTCTTCTTTAGTATAATGTCCAGTCTATAGACTCCTGTACAGACTAGTCTATGAACTAATCTATTAACTAGTCTATTGGTTCTATTTTTCACTTTATTGACTTTCCTATAGTTTAGTTCAGATATTAATCTATCATCCCTATTCTGCATTTCAATCACGTTTCCGCATTCAGTCTCTTCTTTAGTATAATGTCCAGTCTATAGACTCCTATATAGACTAGTCTATGTATTAATTTATTCACTAGTCTATGTAATTTTTTTATTGTTCACTTTATTAACTTTCCTGTAGTTTAGTTCAGATATTAATCTATCATCCCTATTCTGCATTTCAATCACGTTTCCGCATTCAGTTACGAAAATCATCAAAATTGGTATTCCAAAGCAAAGCTTTGAAATGCAGAATACCAAAGTTATCATGTCTCTTTAGTCTATTCTCGAAATTAGTATATTGATTAGTATGTTTACTACTTCATTAACAAATCTATAGTATAGGATATAAACATTTCTATTGCGCAATCTATATATCATTCTATTGACTTACCTGTTTACTAGGTTATTGTTTAGTCTCTAGGCTTGTCCACTAATTAGTTTATTCACAAGTCTATTTAAAAACTTGTCTATGGATCAGTCTCTTAGTCTATCGAAAATTCTATGAAGTAGTCTATTGCTTGGAATAGGCTCTTGCGTAATCTGTGAAGGAGTCCACTATTTAGTCTATAGACTAGAATATTGACTTCGCTGTTTTTCAGTTCATTAAGTAACAACTCATAACTGACCTATGGTCTAGTAAACTGACATTTCTATTGTACAATGCATAGACTAGCTTATTGATTAGTAAATTAACTAGCATTTTGAGTTTTTATCACACAATCTATGGACTAATTTATTGATTAATATATTGACTTATTCATTAACTAATTTATAGTCTATGCACTAGCCTACTTACTCGTGATGGACTAGCCGATTGATTAGTATCTGTAGTTTTACTACTCTGTATACCAAATTATCAACTACTATATACTATATATATCTAGTCTATTGATCATTATTTATTAGTCTACAAGAGGCTAATCAATAGACTAGTCAACAAGTCTATTGATTAGCCTCTTGTCTAGTCTATTTTCCAGTCTGTTAATTTGTCTAGTGTATTGACTAGTTTATGGATTAGTCTGTAGACTACTCCAATAGCTAGTCTATGAACGAGTCCATTAATTAGTCTATAGATAACACTATAGACCCCTTTATCAATTAGATTAGTGCATTAACTAGTCTTTAGACTACTACATTAACTAGTCTATGGACTAGTAGCTAGAACTCTTGTCTTGTCTATCGCACAGTCTATTAATTTGTCTAGTGTATTGACTAGTTTATGGATTAGTCAATTGAACCCTTTATCAATTAGATTAGTGCATAAACTAGTCTTTAAACTACTCCATCAACTAGTCTATGGACTAGTAGCTAGATTAGTGTATTTATTTATGGACTACTCCATCTGCTATAGCTTGATAAAGTGGGACAGAGGTTCGATATTGAAGAAACAGAAATATACCATCGTTTACCTAATCATAGCACAAGCGTCCAGGCATAAGTCCGAGCAATAACGAAATGTGTAAATTGGATTACCGTATAAGATTGTAAGAAAGTTTTAACTGAATATTCTCCCAGAGTTAAGGTTTACTTCCTATGGGTACCAGTCCACTCGGGAGTAGTCGACAACGAAAGGACAAATGTAATAGCTTTAAAGGTAAAGGAGCGACAAAGGCTAAAGCATTCATCGCAACAAATGCTGAATTAAAAACATGGGTGAGAGAATTCCATAAGGCCGCTTGAAATAATGAAACGTAATGTGTAGAACCACAAAGATCCTTTGGGGTCAACCTGATGAGAATAAGACGAGAAATTTCTTCAAAATGAGCAAGTCTGAAGTTAGTACTTAAAATACTTATTCTAAGTGGACACACATCGATACAAAATTGACCTTGTGGTTTCAGACGAGTGTTGAGCATGTGGAGATGATAGTGAAATTCTGGAGCACTTTTTTTTGCCAGATATTAGTCGAAGTTAGATTTGTATTTGAAAAACATATTAATATAATGTTCTGTTCTAGTTCTGTTTTAGTTCTATTCTAGTTCTAATCTAGTTCTGTTCTAGTTCCGTTCTGGTTCTGTTCTAGTTCTGTTCTATTTCTATTCTAGTTCTGATCTAGCTCTGTTCTAGTTCTGTTCTAGTTCTATTGTAGTTCTGTTGTAGTTCCATTCTAGTTCTGTTCTCTTCTAATCTGTTCTATTTCTATTCTAGTTCGTTCTAGTTCTATTCTAGTTCGTTCTAGTTCTATTCTAGTTCGGATCTATTTCTGTTCTAGTTCAGTTCTAGTTCTTTTCAAGTTTTGTTCTAGTTCTGTTCTAGTTCACTTCTAGTTCTTTTCAAGTTTTGTTCTAGTCCTGTTCTAGATCTGTTCTAGTTCTATTCTAGTTGTGTTCTAGCTCTGTTCTAGTTCTGTTCTAGTTCTGTTCTAGTTCTGTTCTAGTTCTGTTCAAGTTTTGTTCTAGTTCTGTTCTAGTTCAGTTCTAGTTCTTTTCAAGTTTTGTTCTAGTCCTGTTCTAGATCTGTTCTAGTTCTGTTCTAGCTCTGTTCTAGTTCTGTTCTAGTTCTGTTCCAATTCTGTTCAAGTTCTGTTCTAATTTTTTTCCAGTTCTGATGTTATTCTCTTCTAGTTCAGTTCTTGTTCAGTTCTAGTTCAGTTCTAGTTCAGTTCTATTTCTGTTCTAGTTCTGTTCTGTTCTAGTTCTGTTCTAGTTCTGTTCTAGTTCTGTTCTAGTTCTGTTCTAGTTCTGTTCTAGTTCTGTTTCAGTTGTGTTCTAGTTCTGTTCTAGTTCTGTTTTAGTTTTGTTCTAGTTTTGTTTTAGTTCTGTTCTAGTTCTGCACTAATAGACCAGCTATTTCTATTCAAGTTCTGTTCTAGTTCAGTTCTAGTTCAGTTCTACTTCTGTTCTAATTTTGTTCTAGTTCTAAGTATCTTGGAAGTAATTTTATTCTGGACTAACACTGGTTGGAAAATTCTTAGGAATTACGTCTAACATTTTAAACAACGAAAAATAATAATCTCAGTGAACATTTTTTTCCTAAAAAGGAGCGCACAGCAGGTCTGATAGTGGCTTAGGTGTATTTCTTGGGATTTGATGTACTATAGTTTCTACATTTTTTATCGAGATTCAAAACCCTAATATGCTTTTTATACATTTTGATTGGATCATATATAAAACAAAGCAACTACTTCTCATGCAACTTAAACACATACAACAGTTGTCTAGATTAAAAGATTTATTTAATTTTATATATTTTATTAGATTTAAGTTTATTGATTTCTTATCATTTATGTTTTTTGTTTTACTTTCTCTTTTTTTGTTTTTGCCATATAATTTAATAATGCTTTGCTTCTGTTGTTTTTTTTTTTTAATTTTTTTTAATTACATTTATAATAATAGTAATTATAAATTTAAAACATAATTCTAAGTTTTAAGTAGAGAAATAATTTAATTTTTAGAAAAAAAAATGTTAAAAAAAGAAAACAAAATATTATTTAGAACTAAAGAAAAAGGTAAACAATAATGAGTGTTAAGATCAAAAAAGAAACTTAAGAAAAACTAAAGAATAGTAAAATTTTAATCCTGAGAAGGATAAACAAAAATGAAAGAGTGAAAGGAGGGATATAAGTTTAATTTAAAATGATGTCTTTTTAAAAGAATTAAAAATGAAGAAAATTGTTTAACAAAAAAAAATACAATGAATATTATAAATATCAATAGGTATTGAATTGAAAACTGAAAATTGCAAAAGTAAAAAGAAAAACAAAACCAACTATAATCATAATAAATTAAATAATGACCACAAAAATTTTTATTATTTTTTTTTAAATATATATATTTTGTTTTTGTATTTTTTTTTAATTTTTCAATATATTTAAACATTAATATTTTTATGTTTGTTTTTATTTAATTTAATTTTATTTTTAAATGTATTTTGTTTAATGTTGATTTATAAGAGTTTGTGTGTGTGTGTTGTATAGAGGTTGTTTGTTTTGTTGTTTTTTTGGAAATCATGATATTTAATTAGTTTATGTTTAATTTAATATAATTCTCTTTTACTTTCAATTAAAACAATGAGTTTTTAATTCACATTTAGTTTTTTTTTTTCTTTTTTTGCTTTGTTAATTTTTATCTTTAATTTTATTTATTTTATTATTTTGTGTGCTGCTTCTCTGCAGTTGCACACATAATATATTTAAATATTGCTAATAAAAAAGGACGAGGTTTTCTTTATAAGAGGAGAGCAGAAGGAGGAGTTAAGAAAATAGGAAAACTAAGTAAAAAAAGCTGCTTTTACAAATTTAAACCATTTCCATTACATTATTGATCATTTGTTTTGTGAATTTCGATTTTTAATTCTTGCAACATTTCTACTGAAATGATTTTTTTTCTTTTATTACTTATACGTTTCTTGCTTCCTTTTTCCCATTTGTTTGTAGTTGTTATTGTATTTGAATGTGTGTAGTTTTAGCTGTTTGATTTGGTTTGTTTGTTTGTTTGTTTTTTCTTATAAAACGGAAATGGTTGCTGTTATTTTTGCTCTTGTTTTTGTGGTTGTTGTTGATGTGAATTGAGTATGATGAACTCCAGGTGTACGTACATGTTTTTGTTTTTGTTGTTGTTGGTTTTGTTTAAGATTAATTTTCATTAAATTAAAGGCTTTAACGGCTGCAGCGGCGGCGGATGGCTAGTCAATGAAACTTTGTTCGACACAAGCTTTCACTCGTTTCTCGTATTCACGACGATTTTCCTTGTAAAGTTGGGCAGCTGTTGAATTAGCTGGAGAATTTGGATTTGGATCACTCAATAGAGACTAAAATATTGAAAATAAAAATTATAGTACTCAGTTTAATATATGTTGCATAATAAAGGTTATTAGAAAAAAATTAAAAAGTATAAAAACTTTCTGTTCTAATTCTATTTCTGATCTAGTTCTGTTTTAGTTTTGCTTTTGTTATGTTTAAGTTCTGTTGTAGTTCTGTTCTAGTTCTGTATTAGTTCTGTTCTAGTTCTAATTCTGTTCTCGTTCTGTTCTCGTTCTGTTCTGTTCTAGTTCTGTTCTAGTTCTGTTCTAGTTCTGTTCTAGTTCTGTTCTAGTTCTGTTCTAGTTCTGTTCTAGTTCTGTTCTAGTTCTGTTCTAGTTTTGTTCTAGTTCTGTTCTAGTTCCGTTCTAGTTCTGTTCTAGTTCTATCCTAGTTCTGTTCTAGTTCTGTTCTAGATCTGTTCTAGTTCCGTTTTAGTTCTGTTCTAGTTCTGTTCTAGTTCTGTTCTAGTTCTGTTCTAGTTCTGTTCTAGTTCTGTTCTAGTTCTGTTCTAGTTCTGTTCTAGTTCTGTTCTAGTTCTGTTCTAGTTCTGTTCTAGTTCTGTTCTAGTTCTGTTCTAGTTCTGTTCTAGTTCTGTTCTAGTTCTATTCTAGTTCTGTTCTAGTTCTCTTCTAGTTCAGTTCTAGTTCTGTGCTAGTCCAATTCTAGTTCTATTCTAGTTTTGTTCTAGTTGTAGTTCAGAACTAGAACCAGAAGAAAGTTCTGTTTTAGTTAAATTTCAAAAAACTCTTCTTTTACCTGTATAGATGTTAAAATAGCTGATACATCATATGTGGGACTCCATCTATTTTGTAAAATATCCAAACAGATGCCACCATCTGCATAAACATTTGGATGAAATACTTTTGATACAAATCTCACCGTTGGCGGTTTATTTGGATATTCTTCAGTGAATTCTATTGTTAATTTAAATGTACCATCTTCGAATGGTGTATCATGTGGACCGAAAATCACAGCATTCCATATCATAATATTATTATCTGTTGGCGCTCCAGAAACACCAGTTGGTGGATCTTCTTGAAGTCTACAAAAATTACGGGAAGGAAAAGTCAAATGTTAATTTAAGTAAAAAAAACTATAAATATGTTGATATAAATAATTCATTACAAAGAAAATTTAAATAAGTCAATATTCACTTGTGTCAATAATGCACATTCATTTTTAAACGACATTTATGATTCATAAAAGCACTTGCTACATAGTCATTAGGGGTTCATAACGAAGAGGACATAAATAAAAGGATGAATTGTTAATATGTATACAGAGGTATATACATATATATAGTTGGCAAGCACACACATTCTACAATACCTTGTAATCGCTAAGCGAAGGTTTCTTGGTGTCTGTTTGGCTTTAGATTGTTTTATAATTAAAATACATATTTTCTATTAAAAGTCAATATCAATTTAAAATTCATTCATTTGTTATTTTTGTTTATTTCAATTGTTAGTAATATGCATAAATAAACAATAAATGAATGACTAAAGTCAATCGAAATAGTAACAATGTGTGAAGAGTAAAGGTACATACATATGTATGTAAGACTGTTTGGTATTGAGTTGATTGATACTATAAATAAGACATAAATATAGGAAAAATGTTTTCCAATTCTCAATCGCTGTTTTATGGTTGTATCGTTGTATGTCGTAACTTTATATTATAAATTTTTTTTGAAAACCTTTTGTGATTTACACCATTTGTTTCATTTAATTGATTTCAAATTTAATATAAATATTTATTTAGACAATTTTAGAAAGCATTTTTTCATTTGTTTATTTTTTCAAAATATGATTAATTCTTACTTTAATCTATATGTCACATTATTATCAACGTTGACGTCAATTAGTCAAATTATATTTTAATTGAATATTTATTTTCGTTAATCTAAAGTGTCTTGGTTAATAAAGTAAACTTTTTTAATTTCTTTTTAGTAGAGCTCTAATGCAGGTTTTTTAATTACATATAATTTAAATATATTTCAGTTTATGTTAAATTCTAGTTATTCATCAGTTTAGTTATACTTCAGTTCTAGTTCTATTTTAGTTAAGTTCTAGTTTAGTTTTAGCTCAGTAGTAAACAGTACAAATCTGTTCTAGTTTTGTCCCAGTTCTGTTCTAGTTCTGTTCTAGTTCTGTTCTAGTTCTGATTCTGTTCTGTTTAAGTACTGTTCTAGTTCTGTTCTAGTTCTGTTCTAGTTCTGTTCTAGTTCTATTCTAGTTCTGCTCTAGTTCTGTTCTAGTTCTGTTCTAGTTCTGTTCTAGTTCTGTTCTAG
>NC_060952.1:82716480-82718034 GCF_022045245.1 Lucilia cuprina
TTCTGTTCTAGTTCTGTTCTGTTCTAGTTCTGTTCTAGTTCTGTTCTAGTTCTGTTCTAGTTCTGTTCTAGTTCTGTTCTAGTTCTGTTCTAGTTCTGTTCTGGTTCTTTTCTAGTTCTGTTTTATTTCTGTTCTATTTCTGTTTTAGATCTGTACGAGTTCTGTTCTAATTTTGCTCTAGTTCTTTTGTAGTTCTGTTACAGTTCTGTTCTAGCTCTGCTCTAGTATTTTTCCAGTTATGTTCTACTTTAGATCTAGTTCACCTTATAATTTAATTCAATACAATTCAACATATATCTTAATTAATATTATTTATTAACGTAATGTCCGTAGTTTTTAAATTTCCTGCAGTTTATTCATTGAAAAATATAATAAATTTTATTAGATCATAATCATTACAAATCATCACTCATATATTGTTCTTTTTTTCAATTTCTAGATTTTGCTTTATAATTTTTTGCACTTATGACGAAATTTCTTTGTTTTATAGAAAATAAAATAAAAAAATTTCCGACAAAAGAATTTAAATGATTGTTGAGATAAAATAAAACAGAAATACAATTAATAAATATTATTTTAAAGATGCCACACGACTTGTTTTAGCACCTACACGAAAATTTTGAATTTTAAAATATATGTAAATAAATAAAGGAAATGTTTTCTTAAAAATATATATAAAACAAAGATAAAAAAATAATTTTAATGCTAAAACTTAAATGGTTTTTACTTTGAAAATTTTAAAAATATACAAGTAATATAGAAAAGATAGATAAATGCGTCATATTGAATAAAAATATTAAAATTTCATTCAATAATTAATTACAAATTGAATAAAAGTACATTTATCTTGTATTAAACACCAGAATGTTTATTTGCAATACCTACGTAAATAATATATATAGATGTTATACAAAGAAATAAATGCTTAAAGTTGAATGAAGAATAATAGTAAAGAAAACCCAAAATAATAAATTAAATGAACCATCAATTTCAAAATGATTGCATCAGGTGCCATTGTAGTCGGTTGTTTGGTTCATTTGAGTTTTATTTCGAACAAGTACAAGTTATTGTCTCTAGTACACAAGTGTATGTAGTTAGTTGTATTTGAGTATAACGTTTTCATAACTTATTGCATGTTGGCTTAAAGCCAGACATTAAATTTTTTTCTCTCTTTATAATATATATATTTTTTGTTTATATTATTACATTTTTCAATTCATTAAAACGTTGAACTTGTTAAAAACACAAAAATAGAAAAGCTGAAACATCTGTCATAGAAAAAGAAAATACTACAACGTCAAGTCAATAAATAACGTTTTACAAAAAGAACACCGGCACGGCAGGGGTCACTTGTTGAACGTCGTCATTAATTTGTTTAGAAAAGTAAATAAAACAAATTTTTGCGCCCTTTTCTGCAATGTGGTTGATAAATATGAAGTTTGTGTATAGTTCAGTTCTAGTTCAGTACTAGTTCAGTTCAGTTCTAGTTCAGTTCTAGTTCAGTTCTAGTTCAGTTCTAGTTCAGTTCTAGTTCAGTTCTAGTTCAGTTCTAGT
>NC_060952.1:82718134-82719734 GCF_022045245.1 Lucilia cuprina
CTAGTCTATAGTCTAGTCTATGGTCTAGTCTATAGTCTAGTCTATAGTCTAGTCTATAGTCTAGTCTATAGTCTAGTCTATAGTCTAGTCTATAATCTAGTCTATAGTATAGTCTATGGATTAGTCTATAGTCTCATCTAAAGTCTAGTCTATAATCTAGTCTATAGTCTTGCTTTAGTCTATGTATTCTAAAGTCTAGTTTAAGTGTAGTATATAGTATATCCTATTGTCTATTCTATAGTCTAGCATATTTCTAGTCTATAGTCCAGTCTGTAGCTTAGATTATATTCTGGTTATATTTTATTCTAAAGTGCAGTCAATAGTCTAATATATAGTCTAGTCTATTGGCTCGTCTCTAGTCTCTTTTATAGTCTAGGCTATAGTCTAGTCTATACTCCAGTCTATAATCAAGAACGCACATCCCCAAAAAAAGCCAAAACTTCCCCGCTAGATATTTCACACCTCTTTATAATACACGATCCAATATTATATTCTCTTTATAATTATCTTTATTACCAAAAACTATTAGAAGTATAATTTTAACTACAATAAACAACAATTTGTTTAACGTTTAACAATCATTTTATTTTTCATTAAAATAATTTTTGCAAACGTCTCTATTTGTCTATGATAAATAACAACATGTCTAAACTTTTATTTTTATTCTTGATGATAAAGAATCTTTGTTATATTTATCCCGTATTTTTTTATTTAAACTAAAGTAAATGACATTTTGTAGGTCAATTTTATATGATTAATTTATTGTATTGTAACTATTCCACCCTTAGAAATTAATATTTATAAAAGCGAAAGTATTTATTTTTTTATATAGAAATATTGAAACTTATGAAAAGAAAATATCATTTGTCTATATAATAATAAAATAATAAAAATATTTGTTTATAAAAGTAGAACACGCAATTTAGTAAAATATTGCACCATTTCCCTACAGTAAACACACAATTATAAAATTTCTTTCATATGTGATCTTAATTCATATTATGTTTAAAAATTTAAATTGTAATTATTTCCTATTTTTTCCTTTTTTTCTGAGATACCTTAAAATTTTAAATTAATTATGTAAAAAAAGTATTCCGAAAGATGCCTGGAAATAGTGTTAGAATTTATAGTGATGATATGATACTAATATAAAAACTTTATGACAATTTAAATGTGTATTTAGTGCAAGTTGTTTATCAAAAAAAGTCATCATCAGTTCACTAGAGAGTAGACAAAACTATGACAAAAATACATGAATAAATGTATAAAATAATATTATATATAAGGGAATACTAAATTTCACAATTAACACTTTTATTGTGAAACATTATAAAGATTTTATGAAAATAATGTTTTGTTTTTTATCAATGCAAATGCAGTTAACTTGTATTAAAACAGATCTAGAACAGAACTGGAATTGAAATAGAATTGAACTGAAACAGAACTATAACAGAACTATAACAGAACTAGAACTGAACTAGAACAGAACTATAACAGAACTAGAACTGAACTAGAACAGAACTAGAACTGAACTAGAACTGAACTAGAACTGAACTAGAACTGAACTAGAACTGAACTAGAACTGAACTAGAACTGAACT
>NC_060952.1:82719834-82732577 GCF_022045245.1 Lucilia cuprina
TAGACTAGACTATAGACTAGACTACAGACTAGACTATAGACTAGACTATAGACTAGACTATAGACTAGACTATAGACTAGACTATAGATTAGACTATAGACTAGACTAAAGACTAGACTACAGACTAGACTATAGACTAAACTATAGACTAGACTATAGACTAAACTACAGATTAACCTAAAATTTGCCATAAGCAATTTTATTGACTATGGTCATCATAAGTCTTCATTTCCCCGCTAGATTTAAAATTTTGATAGATTACTTTACAAATTATTATATACACACCTACATATGTAAAATCTTCATAGGTAAGTAAAAATTATTTTGAACTAATTAGTGTTGCAAAACTAATTTGACACTTTGCAACAAAAATAATTTCAATAAATGACAAATGTAAACAAAAGAAAACCACTAAATTGACAATATGCATATGACCTTCAAATGTTGATTATTGTTTATAAAAACAAAATAAAAAATAAATGTTACAAATATATAATATAATTAACAAAAACATCCTTGACATTTTTCTAGGCAATATTAAGAAACATCCTTGAAAATAAAAACAACAAAAACTATAAAAATAACAAGGGAATAAAAGTATAAAAAAAGAAATACACAAACGGCAAAAGGAGAGACAAATTAAATAAACCAAAAAAAAACTAAGAGAACTAGTAAATTGAAGGGAAAATATGTATAAAATACAAAGAAAATTAAATAAAATTAAAAATTATAGGTATAAAAAAACAGGCATGAGTCAACTAAAGAAAACAAGACAAATGGGAGACTGTTTTTTATAAAAAAATGGCAGTTGCCAAAATTAATGAAATTGTTAAAGTAAATTTTGTTTTGTTTATAAAAGCAAAACAAATAATAACATGGTAAAACAAAAACAATAAAAATAGAAAATTCGGGAAGTAATTTAGTTTTTATAAAACAAAAAACAACTAAAGAATTGCTAAATAAAACTTAAAAAAAATATTCCAAAACATAAATAACAAAAAGAGTAGAAGACAAATGAGAAAAAAACTGACAAGCAAAAACAAATAAAAAGAAATACAGAAAAACAGCAAAATCTTAAGGAGTGAGTGAGATAACTAGAGTATACACAGACACATATTTACAAAAAGAGAAAAAAAAAAACATTTATTTGATTTTGTATAACTTTTAGGCTCCAAAGAGGGGGAGGGAGTAAAGAAATTACAGCACAAAATAAAAATCACACGTAATTTATCTTTTTTAGAGAAAATTTTATATTTGAACCATAAAATGCACACACAAATAATTAAGCTATAACAAAAACCATCAAAAAATTTACTAAATTTTTTGCTTGCAAACGATTTTTGCGTTTTAACTAAACGTTTAGTGATTTTCTTATTTATTATACATACCTTTTAAAATCTCTCATAAGACGTCTGCGTGCGGGTGTCGACATTTTCTAAAAAAAACCTTTTTGTGTTGTTTAACCAAAAAAGTGGTGGCCTTTTTTCTGTTAAAAATTTTCTTTTTCTTTTGTTTGTTAATAACACAAAACGTAATTAAATTTTATTGTATATTAATCTTTCACTTTCTTCTGCTTATAATTGTTTTTTATTGTATCGTTACGAATTCCTACAAAAATAATTATAATTCAGTCTTTTTTTGCTTTTTGATTTCTCTTCTTAACACACTTCAAAAGTTTCTATTTGGCGTTTTTCAGCTTTTCTTCACGTCTTCAACTTAACACGAACAAAATTTAACTAAAAATCAACGAAAGTTTTTACATGTATTGACAAAAAAGCACACAAACACACACTCAATCAAAGTCTGACAAACATTTCTAATAATATTGCCACCTCTAAAAACCAATTGTTTTTCCGTTCTTTCTAACTTTATTTATTTGTTAAATTCTAAATAAATCAAGAAAAATTTTTGTTTAATTATCAATTATATAACAAAGTTTGTAAAAATTAAATTAAATAATTAAATTTAATATTTTAACAACATTGCTTACTGTGGTTTTTATTTCTGGCAACACTATTTTCACAAAAACAATCACTATTCATTCACAGGCTTACACAAATATGAATATTTTCTATGCAAAGGAAAGAGTTCAGTATATAGCAAACTTAAGCTTATTTTCGTAGACAAGAAAAGATACGCTATATATACATTGTACAACAACAAGAAAATTTGCAAACGTTTTCTTCTAATGTTCAATGTTACTATGTAGTTCAGTGGTTAATATATTTTTATATTCTCTAATTGGAATATATTTTTTTCTTCGATTTTAAAACTTTAAAATTATTTTTTTCCTATTAAGTCTTTTATTTTAGGCAAAACAAATTTGTTATTTACCACACGTTTTAAAATTTCACACAAATAATACAAATTTGCCGACTAAACCTCAGATATCTGCGTCGAGAAATATGAACGTAATGATTGTTTAGCGCCGGCTTACTATCGTCTATAAGACGACTAATATTTCAGCTGTGTTTTTAAACGATATAAATAATTTTTACGATATTAAAACATGGTTTTTTAGATTTTTGGAAACGTATCTTAAATAGGAACTATGTAAAGGAGCTAAGTATATCGAAACCTAATAATTTTTACCCTGTAAAAAAATTAGTTGAATTAATTTCACAAAAAAGTAATCTAAAATGAGAAACGTAATATTTGTGTTACTAGTCATTTGAAATATGTAGAATTAATTTCACAAAAAAGTAATCTAAAATGAGAAACGTAATATTTGTGTTACTAGTCATTTGATATATGTAGAAACCTTCCCGACATTTTCTGATAAAATTTTTTAAGATTCGCATCTCACTGATATCTTTAATCTTCTGAAAACTGATTCCAATATATACGGATAAAAAAAACGAAATTTTTGCAGAAAAAGTGCTTTATTTTCATCTAGGGTTCTATAGTTGAAAGGAAAAGTCGACTTTTTGACTATTTGCATATTATGAAAAGTCGACTTCTCGACTTTTTGCAATTTATGAAAAGTCGACTTTTTGACTTTTCGACTTTTTGCATTTTATGAAAAGTAGACTTTTCGACTTTTTGCATTTACTTAAAAGTTGATTTTTCGACATTTTCCCACTTTTCGACTTTCCGACTTTTTTCGACTATTTCCGACTCTTCGACTTTTTTTCAACTTTTCGACTTTTTCCGAAGCCAGAAGACTTTTAATACTTTTTAAAAAGAGTCGACTTTTAGACATTTTCCGACTTTTTGACTTTTTCCGACTTTTCGACTATTTTCGACTTTTTTTGACTTTTCGACTTTTTCCGAAGCCAGGAACGTAAATTTATAATGTTGCCATTTAACATTATATTAATTATATTATTATTAATAAAAAAATTATTTTTATTTTTTTCTATTTGTTGCAATTTTTTGAGTTTTTTCGACTTCTTTCTATTTTCGACTTTTTCCGACTTCTCGACTTTTTTCGACTATTTCCGACTTTTCGACTTTTTTGGACTCTTTTCGACTTTTTTGGACTTTTCGACTTTTTTCGACTCATTCCGACTTTTTCGACTTTTATTTACAAAGTCGACTTTTTTCATAGACGATAGTCGAGTTATCGACGTTTTTCGACAAAAAGTCGATTATTCGAAAGTCGATTTATAGAACCCTATTTTTTCCATTTAAACGTCGAAAAAATATCTTTAATCAAACAAACATTTCACGTATGTTTTACTACTATAAAATACAACACTGCCATATAAAACATGACATTTGTCACATATAACTTACTTACTCACTCACACAACTCCAATCAGAGAGAGAATGAGAAGAGAGGCTTTGTACAGTTTCAATTAATTTGTTTACATTTTACAAATCAACATTCTTAAAGAAACTAAAATAAATAAAAAAATATTAATTAAATTCATTTAAATTAAAGGAAAACTAAAGAAATATATAAATACATCAATTTGAAATCAAAATAAAAGGTAAGAATAACTAAAAGTAATAGTAAAATTAAACTAAAATTAAATGAATAAAAAAAGAAAACAAAAACCAGGGCGTGTTCCCAAAAACAAATTAATGACAAATTTCTATGAATGAAAACAGATTTTGATTGAGTGAGACATGCCTCTGAGACTCTGACTTATAAAATAAGTTATTAGAAATATTTTAAGAATTTAAGAAAAACTGTGGTATTTTTTTTTTACTTTTTAGCAATATGGTGGTTTTAAATTCTTGTTGGTCTCCCATAATATGGTCGAATAATGTTAGGACCGGCAGCTATGCGGTGGCAGCTTATACAGCAGCTTTATCCCTGGTACTCATAACCATGGTGGGTATTGTTTGTTGGTTTTGTAGAAAATTTAAAATTCTAATAAATTTATTTATTTGTACTATATTATAGATAGTTTATATGCTGTGTGGTGGTGAATCAACTCAATTATATTCTCCTTTATTTGAAACTGATATTCGCAGCTCCATGCCCATAGTGGGAGGCTTTTTTATATTCTACTTTGTTTTAATCATTATAGCCTCTTATTTAGTATTTTATGGCATTAAAATAAGGTAAATGTGAAGAAAATTTTTATAAAATTTTAGTTATTTGTTAAATATATATATAATTTCTTTAAAATTTAGTGTACGCGGCTGGCTTTTGCCCTGGTTAATCTTGGTGGGTGTAGCCATTTTATTTCAATTGATTTTTGGTTTATGGCTTATTGGCGGCTACTATATATATGTAAGTTAAACTTGATTTCTATTAAATTAAGAAAAAAACACAAAATAAAATTTTTGTTTTATATTAATATCCTAACAGTTGGAACAGACCTTTTCCGCTTTGATAAACTTTTGTTGGATGGCCTATAATGTAAGTTCTTCAAATTGTTCAAAATATTGTTTTTAAATCCTTATTAATAATGAATTATTTTATCTTAATTTTAGTTCTATTGCTGGCTATGTGTTTTCTCTCAGTATCAAATATTTTTAGAAATTCAAAATCCGAATATAGAGCTCTTAATGCCTTAATTAATTTTTTCTTGCACTTGAAACATATTTTTTTTTATTCAAATTATTTTAGTTAATTTCTTAATTATTTGTGCATGCATTTTTTTGTAATGTTACATTTTATTACACATTTTGAGTGTTATTTTTAACTGTAACTTAAGTATAATTAATTAAGATTTTATAAAACTATTAAGACTATATATTTTCTTTAACATTCCGTCCATTTAATGTGAAAATAGTTGTGTAAGTTTTGTGGCCTTTTTGACATATCACAGTGTTCCATAGCATCTTATCGAAATGTGTATGTATTTGTAGTTTTTATACAAATTATTAATATAGTAAAATAAAAATATTTTTCTCAAAATGAAATTTGCATTCCTTTATTAAATTCAGTCAATCATTGCAAATATAAAGGGGAGTTTGTTCCTTGTTCTTTGCTTAAATCTGATTTTAAGCAAAGTGCAAACATAAACAATACTAGTAAAAATTATATCATCCTTAAAGTATGCTAATCATATTACATTTCAATTATGTTTAAGACTAAGGCCAACGTGGCAGATTATCGATAATGCAGTATTAACAGTGATAATATGTGATTATATTTATTTTCAAACAAAAAAACAATTTTTTGAGTGAAAACATATAAGACCTTTTATTGTGGAAATTAGGAGAGTATTTGCGAGCAAAATTGATTCTTCGAGTGAAAGCATAAATGTTAATTTATTTTAAGAAGTAGAAAAGATAAAAGATAAATCCTAGACTAACAGATATAGACCCAAAACAATGATAATCTGTGATCACTTGTTATTCCTACCAAAATCTACTTTTTGAGTGAAAACTTAAAAGTACATTTATCTTGGAAACTAGCAGAGATAGAGCCAAAACAACGATAATCTGTGATCACTTGTTATTCCTACTAAAATCGACTTTTTGAGTAAAAACATATAAGTGCATTTATCTTGGAAACTAGCAGAGATAGAGCCAAAACAATGATAATCTGTGATCACTTGTTACTCCGACTAAAATCGAATTTTTGAGTGAAAACATAAAAGTGCATTTATCTCGGAAACTAGCAGAGATAGAGCCAAAACAATGATAATCTGTGATCACTTGTTACTCCACTAAAATCGAATTTTTGAGTGAAAACTTAAAAGGGAATTTATCTTGGGAACTATCAAAGATATAGCCAAAAGAATGATAATCTGTGATCATTTGTTATTCCTACCAAATTTTGAGTGAAAACATACGAGTGCATTTATCTTGGAAACTATCAAAGATAGAGCCAAAAGAATGATAATCTGTGATCACTTGTTATTCCGACTAAAGTTGACTTTTGAGTGAAAACATAAAAGTACATTTATCTTGGAAACTATCAAAGATAGAGCCAAAAGAATGATAATCTGTGATCACTTGTTATTCCCACTAAAATCGATTTTTTGAGTGAAAACATAAAAGTGCATTTATCTTGGAAACTAGCAGAGATAGAGCCAAAACAATGATAATCTGTGATCACTTCTTATTCCCACTAAATTCGACTTTTTGAGTGAAAACCTAAAAGTATATTTATCTTGGAAACTAGCAGAGATAGAGCCAAAACAATGATAATCTGTGATCACTTGTTGTTCCCACTAAAATCGACTTTTTGAGTGAAAACATAAAAGTGCATTTATCTTGGAAACTAGCAGAGATAGAGCCAAAACAATGATAATTTGTGCTAACTTGTTATTCCTACCAAAATGGACTTTTTGAGTGAAAACATAAAAGTGCATTTATCTTGGAAACTAGCAGAGATAGAGCCAAAACAATGACAATCTGTGATCACCTGTTATTCCCACTAAAATCGACTTTTTGAGTGAAAACATAAAAGTGCATTTATCTTGGAAACTAGCAGAGATAGAGCCAAAACAATGATAATCTGGGATCACTTGTTATTCCCACTAAAATCGACCTTTTGAGTGAAAACATAAAAGTGCATTTATCTTGGAAACTAGCAGAGATAGAGCCAAAACAATGACAATCTGTGATCACTTGTTATTCCACTAAAATCAATTTTTGAGTGAAAACTTAAAAGGGAATTTATCTTGTAAACTAGCAGAGATATAGCCAAATTAATGATAATCTGTGATCACCTGTTATTCCTGCCAAAATGGACTTTTTGAGTGAAAACATAAAATTGCATTTATCTTGGAAACTAGCAGAGATAGAGCCAAAACAATGATAATCTGTGATCACTTCTTCTTCCCACTAAAATCGAATTTTTGAGTGAAAACTTAAAGGGGAATTTATCTTGGAAACCAGCAGACATAGAGCCAAAACAATGATAATCTGTAATCACTTCTTATTCCCACTAAATTCGACTTTTTGAGTGAAAACATAAAAGTACATTTATCTTGGAAACTAGCAGAGATAGATCCAAAACAATGATAATCTGGGATCACTTGTTATTCCCACTAAAATCGACATTTTGAGTGAAAACATAAAAGTGCATTTATCTTGGAAACTAGCAGAGATAAAGCCAAAACAATGATAATCCTTGATCACTTGTTATTCCCACTAAAATCGACTTTTTGAGTGAAAACATAAAACTGCATTTATCTTGGAAACTAGCAGAGATAGAGCCAAAACAATGATAATTTGTGATCACTTGTTATTCCCACTAAAATCGACTTTTTGAGTGAAAACATAAAAGTGCACTTATCTTGGAAACTAGCAGAGATAGAGCCAAAAAAGGGTAATCTGTGATCACTTGTTATTCCTACAAAAATGGACTTTTTGAGTGAAAAATTAAAAGTGCATTTATCTTGGAAATTAGCAGAGATAGAGCCAAAACAATGATAATCTGTAATCACTTGTTATTCCTACCAAAATGAACTTTTTGAGTGAAAACATAAATGTACCAAAATGGCCTTTTTGAGTGAAAAGATAAAAGTGCATTTATCTTGAAAACTAGCAGAGATAGAGCCAAAACAATGATAATCTGTGATCACTTGTTATTCCACTAAAATCGAATTTTTGAGTGAAAACATAAAAGTGCATTTATCTTGGAAACTAGCAGAGATATAGCCAAATTAATGATAATCTGTGATCACCTGTCGTTCCTTCAAAATGGACTTTTTGAGCGAAAACAGAAAACTAGCAGAGATATAGCCAAATTAATGATAATCTGTGATCACCTGTCGTTCCTACCAAAATGGACTTTTTGAGTGAAAACATAAAAGTGCATTTATTTTGGAAACCAGCAGAGATAGAGCCAAAACAATGATAATCTGGGATCACTTGTTATTCCCACTAAAATCGACTTTTTGATTGAAAACATGTAAACTAGCAGAGATAGAGCCAAAACAATGATAATTTGTCATCACTTGTTATTCCCACTAAAATCTACTTTTTGAGTGAAAACATAAAAGTGCATTTATCTTGAAAAGTAGCAGAGATAGAGCCAAAACAATGATAATCTGTGATCACTTGTTATTCCTACCAAAATGAACTTTTTGAGTAAAAGCATAAAAGTGCATTTATTTTGGAAACTAGCAGAGATAGAGCCAAAACAATGATAATCTGTGATCACTTGTTATTCCGATTAAAATCGACTTTTTGAGTGAAAACATAAAAGTGCATTTATCTTGAAAACTAGCAGAAATAGAGCCAAAACAATGATGATCTGTGATCACTTGTTATTCATACCAAAATGGACTTTTTGAGTAAAAACTAAAAGTGCATTTATTTTGGAAACTAGCAGAGATAGAGTCAAACAATGATAATCTGTGATCACTTGTTATTCCGACTAAAATCGACTTTTTGAGTGAAAACAGCAGAGATAGAGCCAAAACAATGATAATCTGTGAAATGAACTTATTGAGTGAAAACATAAAAGTACCAAAATGGACTTTTTGAGTGAAAACATAAAAGTGCATTTATCTTGAAAACTAGCAGAGATAGAACCAAAACGATGATAATCTGTGATTACTTGTTATTCCTACTAAAATGGACTTTTTGAGTGAAAACATAAAAGTGCATTTATCTTAGAAACTACCAGAGATAGAGTCAAAATAATGTTAATCTGTGATCACTTGTTATTCCTACCAAAATGAACTTTTTGAGTGAAAACATAAAAGTACCAAAATGGACTTTTTGAGTGAAAACATAAAAGTGCATTTATCTTAGAAACCAGCAGTAGTAGAGCCAAAACAATGATATTCTGTGATCACTTGTTATTCCCACTAAAATCGACTTTTTGAGTGAAAACATAAAAGTGCATTTATCTTGGAAACAATCTGTGATCACTTGTTATTCCCACTAAAATCGACTTTTTGAGTGAAAACATAAAAGTACATTTATCTTGGAAACTAGCAGAGATAGAGCCAAAACAATGATAATCTGTGATCACTTGTTATTCCTACCAAAATGAACTTTTTGAGTGAAAACATAAAATTGCATTTATCTTGGAAACTAGCAGAGATAGAGCCAAAACAATAATGATCTGTGATCACTTGTTACTCCCACTAAAATCGACTTTTTGAGTGAAAACTTAAAAGTGCATTTATCTTGGATACTAGCAGAGATAAAGCCAAAACGATGATAATCTGTGATCACTTGTTACTCCCACTAAAATCGACATTTTGAGTGAAAACTTAAAAGTGCTTTTATCTTGGAAACTAGCAGAGATAAAGCCAAAACGATGATAATCTGTGGTCACTTGTTATTACCACTAAAATTGACTTTTTGAGTGAAAACTTAAAAGTGCATTAATCTTGGAAACTAGCAGAGATAGAGCCAAAACAATGATTATCTGTGATCACTTGTTATTCCTACCAAAATGGACTTTTTGAGTGAAAACATAAAAGTGCATTTATCTTGGAAACGAGCAGAGATAGAGCCAAAATAATGATAATCTGTGATCACTTGTTATTCCCACCAAAATCGACTTTTTGAGCGAAAACGTAAAAGTGATAACTTGTGATCACTTTTTATTTCCATCAAAATCGACTTTCTAAGTGAAAATATAAATGTCCATTTATCTTGTGATAGGGCCAAAACAATAATATTCTGTGTATTTTCCACCTAAATCGACTTGTTGAGTGATAAAAGTGCACTTATCTCGGAAACTATCAGAGATAGAGCCAAAACAATAATAATCTGTAATCACTTGTATTTCGGCTTTTTGAGTGAAAACATTAATGTTCATTTATCTTGGAAACTAGGAGAGATTCAGCCACTTTTATTTTCTTTTTATAAATCTTAAACGAAAGAAACTAGAAATGCTTGGTGCAAAAGGACTAAGATAGTCGTTGAGCTTGAATAAACATTTCAAGGTCAGTGATATCGATAAACAGAGGTGTTTGTGTTCTATATTTCACGATCAGTTTTGATTTCTTTTTAACTTTGAAGCAAATTTGTTTTAATTAAACCACATCAATAGACAAACACATTTGGAAAAACTCATTATGTAAATATGGCGCCCCAAAATCATTATTCAACATAATTTTTATTATTTTTCGATATAATTTTTTTGGTAATAATAATGATATTATTATTACTGTTTTTGCTCTTTTACAGTTTGTTGCAGTTCTACCTTTGTACTTACTTATATTACGTCTAAGAACAGCAAAATTTTTAATTTAGTTAACAAAAATTTTGTTATTTTTAATGAAGACAAGTTACGGCAACAAACAACCTACAGACAGTTTGCGGTTTTATTTTGTGTTCTTTTTCTTAATTTTGATTTCTTTGCTTTCAGTTCTTAGCATGTGAACGAACTTTATACCCACAACTTTGAAATTTTGTTGTATTTATATATGTGGATTTGTTTTTATTTTGACCATGCCCAACTACTGATCCAAAAGTTGCAGCAGAAAGGGAAATTAGTATGGTCAGACACTGGAAAGTGTATTAGCTGTTGAGCTTATTAGCATGGGAATTGTTAATATGTTTTGAGGTCAGAAACAAACATTACAAGTGAATCTTAATTGTCTAACACTATATGCTGGATATGTTCTTATTATGAAATATTTCCAATGATTTTAAGACGTATTTGTTAAAGATAATAATCTTATTACTTAGCCAAATATATCTCTGTTTTGCAAATGCTTTGGAAATACAACAGCATGCTGCAGCATTTAAGAGAATGGTATCTCCTTCTCTCTTTGAAATTGTGAGTTTTTTTTCCCTATGAAAACATTTTTAAGAGAAGTGAAGTTAAGAAACAAACAAAATAACCAACTAATTAACTAGCCAACTAATTAACGAACTAACTGTATCTATCTATCTATCTATCTATCTATCTATCTATCTATCTATCTATCTATCTATCTATCTATCTATCTATCTATCTATCTATCTATCTATCTATCTATCTATCTATCTATCTATCTATCTATCTATCTATCTATCTATCTATCTATCTATCTATCTATCTATCTATCTATCTATCTATCTATCTATCTATCTATCTATCTATCTATCTATCTATCTATCTATCTATCTATCTATCTGTCTATCTTTCTAATTTTTATTTTTTTTTATATTTATATATTGCATATGTTGTATCAATACTATGCGGTTTGTTTACAAACAAATGAATAAACTCTCTTTTTAAACTTATTAAAACACTCTTTACTCTCTAGCAAAATTTGAACTCTCTTTTGGCGATGTGTTTCTTAAAAAAAGTTATAACAAATGGTGATCTTTTACTCTTAAATTGTGGCGCTAATTCATGTGCATCAACATCATAATGTCTGAAAATACAACTTAATTATTATCAATATACAACGTCATAATGACATTGTTTAGATAGACTACACAGAGCTCAGGTAGTTGATCGTTTATTAAACAACAACGTATCGAAGCGTGCGGTTGTGCTGCGGAAGCATTTTGAAAATAATTTGTTAAATTTTTTTCTGTTATTTTTTTTTAAGTATTAACTCGAAAACGAAACGAATTAAAGAAATTTTGTTATTAGGTAAATAAAACAAAATTATGTTGGTTTAAAAATAAATTTTTAGTTAATTAAACTAAAAACGTTATTAAATTAAAACTAAAAAATATTGAGAAAAAAAAAACAAAAGTTACGTACGAATAAAACAAATAGAGAAAATTAATTTTAAATGTAGTTGAAAAAATAAATAAATTAACAACAAAAAAAGCAGTAAATTTAAAAAAAAAAAAAACGCAAACATCAGTTGAAAATAAAACAAATAAAATATTTTTCCGCAAGTGTAGAAGTGTGTGTGTTTTGGGGTGATATTATTAAAAACAACAAAAAATTTTGTTAAATAAGTTATTAAAGTGAGTGAATGATAAAAAAATGAATAAAAAAATAATGATAACAGAATAATTTTAATTTGCCATTTAAAGAATTTGTAAAGAGAAAAATGTCTTATATGTATCAGAAAATGGCAAATATTTGAAATATTTGCAATTTACACAAATGTGAGAGATAAAAATATGTTTGTAAAAAATATTCGCAGAATAACAAAATATTAAGTTACAATAATTTGTACATAAAACTGAAACAGGGTAAGTTAAAGATGATATAATATTAAGTAATTAAAGAAGAAAAAAAAACAATTTTAAATGGAAACTTTGAATGATCGTAAAAGTAGATTTTTCAATTCCAAAGTGGTGAAATTGCTGAAATTTTAGTCTAAAAAGGATCGATTCTTGAAAGGATATATAGGTGATCAAGATAGGGTAAATGCACCTAATGTCGGCATCACCCAGTAGTCGGCATCTTTTACATAAAAATGTAAATAAATAAGAAAAGCTGTACAAATTTATTAAGGTTTGATCTA
>NC_060952.1:82732677-82742677 GCF_022045245.1 Lucilia cuprina
GTTGAAATAACTAAAAATCATCGTAATAACAATTACCGACTCTTTAGGGGGATAGTTTGAAAAAGAGAAAAAAGTTAAACTGCCGACTATTGGTACATTTACCCTATAAGCTTATCTTTTTAATTTAAACGTGTTTGGACGAAGCTACAAGCGATTTTAGTGAATGATATCACTCAGCTCTATTTACAATTTAAACGAACACACAAAAATATTGGTCCCACACCTAGTTTAAAGGATACCGATCGACTCAGAGTCAATTAAGACATGTCCGTCTGGATGGCTCGCTGCCATGTAAACCTTAGGCATAAGGTACATTTCGCAATTTTAAAGATACTTACTTGTTTTATTATAAAACCTTCTTACGGAAATCATATATAGAAGTTAAAGTCAGGCATAGACTTTGTATGCACCTATTTCTAAGCCCCTGAATAAATGTTAGGTTAAATTACGTGGTTTGCTCGCTAGTTAGCTTATGGACTTGTGTCCCATTGTAACACTCTTAGTATTGCCATTTTCTTATGTTGAGACTCTTTCGGTGTCCTAAGAAAACCGATCATGTGACTCATCTCTGAGACAGTGCAGATCATTGAAAAGAGCTCTATCAAGATAGAGTAGTTTATGCTCCTGTTAGGCGCTATCGACGTTACTTCTTCATCGTCTTAACAGCTTCAACGGTAGCAATGACATGGGTAGCCCATACGTTCTGAAATATATGCAATCTTACAGTTCCCAGTAATTATACCAATTGGATGCCTAATCGTGTTCTTACTAAGAGGCAAGAGCCCTAGTCCTTTCCGTTATCACAGTGGACCAGAGCAGTCTCTATATTCTACAAGAGGTGACATTTGACCATCTGAGTTCCGTTTCACATAAAGCCCTGTAATTTATCAATTTTGATAAGATCTCCAGGGGAGTGTTAATATCCCTTTACACAAGGGTTAAGTCCAGGGACGACTCTTTGATTTCATATGAATTTTGAAGATTTAGTTCCTAGATTCTTCTCGCTAATGATCGATCGATGGCATATATTTCTGTCTGAAGGACCATGCAGGTGTCAGGTAGTCAAAAAGACAAATGAAATGAACGTCGAGAGGTTTACGTGAGTACCTGGCATGATGCCCTATCCCACGGTGGTCTTTTTCATCCACTGAAGAACGCAGATGGCAATTTTTGTACATTGGTTCTGACGGTCCATGCACAAGGTCTTTGCTGGAGTGCTCTAGCTATCTAATCTCTTGACCATTGGATGACCTCTGTTGGTTCGGCAACAGCATAAGACGTGTACTTACTCACAGGGACACACTGTGGTAATTCTGATATGAACAGAGTAAACTCTTATTATTCAATGGTATAAAATGTATATGATACCTTTCATCCATCATCATTCAACCCAGCACATATCTCATTCATACGACACATTCATTAGGTAGACGGGTGGGGTAAGGCCCGCTGAACCTCACAATTATCCCATAACATATACAATTAATATCAACTCATTTCCAACGCTTAGTACCACAGTCACTCCATCTGTGGGGTATCTGTTATTCTCGGCAACAGCACCGAACTTATCCCGAAATATTGACTTTTATCATGCATCAGTAGAATATTCAGTTTTCCGGAATAGATTCTTGATCTCGTGATACTTTCTGTCTTTGATCACGTCGTTCCTTAGGACAGTGTTTGCGGTTCGTGATATTTATATCCAAAGGGGGAACTCTTCTTACATTAAGACAAAAGACTATAGACCTATACGCAGGTGTGGATCCACGGGGGTAGGAAAAAAGGACGTTACTAAGTCCCTGCTCCCCAAAATCCCAAAAAATGTTTAAACAAAACATAAAATTGAAGAAAAAAAGAAAAATAAACAATTATTTAAAACACTGACTTGTTAGTTCTACAGTTGTTTTTTCACTGATGTTGTAGGGTTAACTAATACCTTAAATGTTGGAAGCGTCTGAAAAGATCAGTAGCTTATGAAGCGTTAATTGTGAATCGCTCCCCTCAACTGTCAATAGCTTTCATGTTTTTATTAGGGGCACTAGGTCCCAGTAGTCAAGATGTTGTCCTTTCAACTCACTAATATTTTTTATAATTTTTTTCAGTGTAATTTATTCTTTACATTGTTGCATTTATGAATTAGTTTTTATTTTTTGTTATTTCCATTTCAATTTCGCACAAATTGTGCGTAGGTTTATTTTTTTGTTTCATTTTTTTCCTACCGAATTTTTATTATATATTTGACTGCTTGACTGATCAAACACAACAACAAATACATAAAAGATCGTCATTACCTTTAAGTTAAATGAACGTGTCGGTAATGTTTCATTTTTGTGTGCGTTTTCGTTTTTGTTTTTACTACATATTCAGTTGCAATTGCTTTCAAAGCAATAATGATGACTACAGACAGACAGACGGACAACAAACAGCAGCAACATTAACTTTAACAACGACAACATCAACAGCAGCAACGGCAACTGTATTAACATTAACAGTAGCAATTGCAACCGTAACAACAAATTTAACATCCGTAATAATAAAATACATTATTTGGTAGTTGAGTGTATGTCTGTACGTCTACCACTTGTTGCCAAATTATTTTGAGTGTGTTGTGGCAGTCAGTGATTTAGATGTAAGTAGTGATATTTTTTTGAGTGATTTTTTCTAATGTTTGGGGATTGGATATGAACTTATTGGTATTAAGGTATTCCTTATGTAATTTTCTCTGTTCACACTATTCACAAGTCTATAGAGATCTCTAAAAACTAGTTTAATGACTAGTGTATGGACTATCGACAAGTCGATGTACGAATCTATTTACAAGGCTATTGTCTAATCTATTAACTAGTCGACTGACTAGTTCATTGATTAGACTTTGGTCTAGTCTATTGAATAGTATACTAACTGCACTATTCACTAGTTAGTTAAATAGTATATGGACTAGCCTATCGACTATATTGACTGGTCAAGTGGCTAGTCTATCAACTAGTATATTGGTCTATTGACGAGTCTTTTGACTATTTTACCGTCTAGTTTATCTACTAGTGTATCTACTAATCTACTGACTAGTCTACTAACTTTTGACTTGTCTATCGACTAGTCATTTGAATAATCTATGGACTAGTCAATTGAATAGTGTATACACTGGTCAATTGAATAGTCTATAGACTAGTCTATTGACTAGAATAGTCTATCGACTAGTATAGTGACTAATCAGTTGAATTGTCTATTGACCAGTTAATTGAATATTCTTTCGAACAGTCTATGGACTACTTCACTGAATAGTCTATAGACTGGTCTATGTAAAGGTCTATCGATTAGTCTAATGAATATTCTATCGACTAATCAATTGAATAGTCAATTATCTAGTCAATTAAATAGTATATCGACTAGTCAATTGAATAGTCTATCGACTAGTATATTGACTATTCAGCTGAATTGTACTTAGTCTGTTGACTAGTTAATTGGATAGTCCATCGACTAGTCTATTGACAAGTCTTTTGACAATAGGCTATTCTATAGTTAGACCAGTCAATAGACTAGACGATAGATTAGCTAATCAACTAGTCGACAGACTAGCAATTAAACAAGTAAATAGTATACCAATTGAATAGTCTATCGACTAGTCTATTGACAATCGACTATACAATAGACCAGTCAATTGAAAAGTCTACTGATTGAATAGTCTATCGACTAGTCAATTGAATAGGCTATCGACTAGTCATAGACTACTCAATTGAATAGGCTATCGACTAGTCATAGACTAGTCAATTGAATAGGCTATCGACTAGTCATAGACTAGTCAATTGAATAGGCTATCGACTAGTCATAGACTATTCAATAGTATACCCACTAGTCTGTTGAGTAGTCTACTTACTGGTCTAGCTTATAGATAAGTAAATAGTATACCGACTAGTCTGTTGAGTAGTCTACCTACTGGTCTATTGACTAGTCGGTTAAATAGTGTCTACTCATTAGTATGTTGACTTATTTATTGACTAGTTTATCGACTAGTCTAATGACTGTAGACCAGTCTATTGACTGGTCTATTTACTTGCCTATTGCTTAACCTATCGACTAGTCTATTGACTGAACTATAGCCTAGTTAATGGATTAGCTTGCTGACTGTTAGATCAAATATTATAAAATGTACCAAAAAGTCCCAAACAAATTCAATAAAAGTACCAAAATTAAGTTATACAAACACATCTCTTTTTGGCATAATTTTGCATATAATCTTTGCGCAATGTGATTAAAGTCAAATGGCCTGCAATTGTAATAACAATCAAGATAAATAAAAATATTCTCATAAATGTTGTTTTGACACAAAGAATCTACCAAAACTTCAGAATAATTCGATTTATTTTCTCTTCGAATTGTTAACAAAACCTATAATTACATTGAGAGTTCTGTAAGTTTCGGCAGAAACAAGTTAAAGTCCTAAATTTAGTTGTTTCGCTTTGTTTTTTTTGATTTATTCAATTAGTATCAGAAAATAACACTAAAAGATCTACACTTAAACATAAATCGAGAAAAAAAATCTACACAAAAAAAGTAACGTAATTTGTATATGACGAGAGTATGAACATCAAGTGCCTGTTGTTATCTTTTATCTTTTTTTTCACCTGCGTTCGAGATGGGGTAAACCAACAACAGCAACTACAACAACTTATAAAAATCATATAAAAATCAACCTTCATTATAAATTGTTTTTGTTGTTTTTGCCTTTGTTGTAGTTACTTTTTTGTTTATTACGTTTTTTTTTTTTTTTTTTTGGAGGGAATCACTGTGGGTTGGTTGATCTTATTTCTTTTTTTTTTTGGTTTGTTACGTTTTCAGTTTTTTTTTTAAATAATAAAAAATCGTGATTTTTGTTTTTTAACTGTATTTAATAATGAATGAATAAAATTGTTTGTGTCTGCTTTGAAAGGAACTTTTATAGATGATTTTTTTTTATTTTTAATTTTTTTGCTGTTTTACTTTATTTTTGTATACAATTGGCATCGTACACATATAGATACACAAAATAAAATTTAACATTTAACTTATAATAAAAAAGACATATTGAAAACAAAAATACAAAATAAAATAAAAAATAAAATAAACTGTTGCTCCTCCAAACCGTTATGTTTTGGCTTAAAAAATGTTTATTTATTTATTTTTTCTTAAATATTTTAATTCTTATATCATTTCGACCTATATTCGATATGATGATGACGATCATCGTCATCGTTGTTGATCATCATCATTATTACAAATGTGCCTGATGATGATCATCATCATTATTTGCAATTAAAGTGGTTGTTTGAAAGAGTGTTTTGATTAATAAGATATTGAAGTTAGTTCAGTTTTAGTTCACTTCTAGTTCAGTTCTAGTTCAGTTCCAGTTCAGTTCTAGTTCACTTCTAGTTCAGTTCTAGTTCAGTTCTAGTTCAGTTGTAGTTTAGTTCTAGTTTAGTTCTAGTTTAGTTCTAGTTTAGTTCTAGTTCAGTTCTAGTTCAGTTGTAGTTCAGTTCTAGTTCAGTTGTAGTTCAGTTCTAGTTCAGTTCTAGTTCAGTTCTAGTTCAGTTCTAGTTCAGTTCTAGTTCAGTTCTAGTTCAGTTCTAGTTCAGTTCTAGTTCAGTTCTAGTTCAGTTCTAGTTCAGTTCTAGTTCAGTTCTAGTTCAGTTCTAGTTCAGTTCTAGTTCAGTTCTAGTTCAGTCTTAGTTCAGTTCTAGTTCAGTTCTAGTTCTGTTCTAGTTCAGTTTTAGGTCAGTTCTTATTCAGTTTTAGGTCAGTTCCAGTTGAATTTTAGTTCATTTCAGTTCTCCCACAAATACCTCATTATTTGTTATACATCCAATACCTCTCATTAACAAAATTCTATAAAGATCGTGGCGCCGATCTATCACCCATATGAAATGTATTAATTTACTAAAGCTTTTTATCACAGTGTAATTGGTGCAATTCAAATTATTGGACAAACATTAATAAATATCTGTGTTCATGTTTAGAGAAATACTTTTACTCATTTTTCTTTGCAATGATATAATTCTTTCAACTCTCTGTTTATATATAAAAACGTATATGTTTTGGATATTGGCTAAAATAAAATGTATGCCATTCATTTGCAAAAAGGCAATTTAAGTGCTTTTTCTTCATCTCTCATTCTTAACACATACCCACACAGACACTCTCACATACCAAAATGACACTTCCAAACAAATACATTTGCACAAATTTACACCGACTGATGAAGCAGACAGATACACCAAGCCCAACCAACATACATATTATATATGTAATATCCCCCAAATTTGATTCACAACAAACAACACAACTTAAATTGACCAAAATATACTCGTACATCACAGAAATTTTAGCATAAGTATCATTCTATCTATTTGTTCAGAGTTTTTTTTTTGTTTATACTGGTGTAGTTGTTATTATTTTCTTTCCAAGATACACCTCAACTGTGTTTCGAGTAGAAGTCTGTCTACTTTTCATCGTTTTCTATACACAGTGTGATACAAGTGATCGCGCCATCACTTGTATTTACACTCCAAACGCCAAAGAAGAATGTTTGTTTAAATAAAAATAAATATAAATAAAAATGTTTTTTTTTCTATTTTCGATTCATTTTTTTTTGCATTCGTATGCAAATAAGTCCATTACAGTAACAATAACATTTGTGTATTTTTGCGAACAACTTTGCATTTCTTACAATTCCTCTAAGCGGAATATTTTTAGCCAAAAAAAGTGTGTGTGTAAAAAAAATGGGAAAAATAATAATCCTCCAAAAATAAGAAGTGTTTTTAGAAGTGTACTTTAACATGTAAATGAAATAAAAAAAAAAAATCAGCTGCAAAAAATATTCACACAATTTTACATTAAATACTATACGGGTGATTCCATAGTGATATTAGCAACCAAATTTAAAAATGTCTAGATCGTTGTAGATCATCATCATCATATCCTAATGAATAGATAAATAAAAAAAGAAAAGATCGGTAAAAATAAATCCAGAGTTAGCGGAAATACGTGGCAATTGGAATAAATTTACCCATCAAGTTGAGAGGATATTTTGATTTCATTATCTTGATCGTGTTTTTCTCAAATAAATAAACGATTTCTTCCAACAATATCTGCAAACGCACATCGTTAGATTATCCCACTCCTCTTTTAGCAGTATCCCATATTATTAAAAATAAAATTCTAAAAATAATTCCTGGTTATTTGTGCATACATCCCATCCATTCGTTACAAAAAGGAAAAAAAAAGAACATTGCACAGCCTCACACACAAACACACAATACACAAGCTCTCACATTAATAGTACATGCATTAATCGCACACATTTTGCGTTCATTTAACGTCCGTTAGCCGAGCGCAAAATAATCTTTTCTTTTCTGTTGTCGCTGTTGCAAGTTTAACACGTTCAATATTTGTTTTTAACTTAAATTCTTGTGCATTTATTTTAAGTTATTTTCTCTTGATTTTACTTCAATTTTTGTTGCATGTATTTCTTACTTAACTCGAGATCAGTTTAATCCACCAGTAATAGCTGCAGCAGCATAGAAGAACAGCAAGAAACTACATCGCATCACAACGTCATTAACAACATCATTATGATATAGCATTATTGTAAGGTGGTGTAGGAATTAAAAGTAAGAATACGGCAAGACATGTAGGGTTAGCAATTTTGGGAAATATTTTATTTAAATATGGGACATTCTAAATAAATAAGCTTAATAGAAGTATATATCTATCAATATTCTGGGTTCTAGTTCTCTTCTTGTTCAGTTCTAGTTCCGATCTATTTTAGTTCTTGTTCAGTTCAAGTTCAGTTTTAGTTCAGTTCTAGATCAGTTCTAGTTCAGTTCTAGTTCAGTTCTAGTTCAGTTCTAGTTCAGTTCTAGTTCAGTTCTAGTTCAGTTCTAGTTCAGTTCTAGTTCAGTTCTAGTTCAGTTCTAGTTCAGTTTTAGTTCAGTTCTAGTTCAGTTCTAGTTCAGTTCTAGTTCAGTTCTAGTTCAGTTCTAGTTCAGTTCTAGTTCAGTTCTAGTTCAGTTCTAGTTCAGTTTTAGTTCAGTTCTAGTTCAGTTCTAGTTCAGTTCTAGTTCAGTTCTAGTTCAGTTCTAGTTCAGTTCTAGTTCAGTTCTAGTTCAGTTCTAGTTCAGTTCTAGTTCAGTTCTAGTTCAGTTCTAGTTCAGTTCTAGTTCAGTTCTAGTTCAGTTCTAGTTCAGTTCTAGTTCAGTTCTAGTTCAGTTCTAGTTCAGTTCTAGTTCAGTTCTAGTTCAGTTCTAGTTCAGTTCTAGTTCAGTTCTAGTTCAGTTCTAGTTCAGTTCTAGTTCAGTTCTAGTTCAGTTCTAGTTCAGTTCTAGTTCAGTTCTAGTTCAGTTCTAGTTCAGTTCTAGTTCAGTTCTAGTTCAGTTCTAGTTCAGTTCTAGTTCAGTTCTAGTTCAGTTCTAGTTCAGTTCTAGTTCAGTTCTAGTTCAGTTCTAGTTCAGTTCTAGTTCAGTTCTAGTTCAGTTCTAGTTCAGTTCTAGTTCAGTTCTAGTTCAGTTCTAGTTCAGTTCTAGTTCAGTTCTAGTTCAGTTCTAGTTCAGTTCTAGTTCAGTTCTAGTTCAGTTCTAGTTCAGTTCTAGTTCAGTTCTAGTTCAGTTCTAGTTCAGTTCTAGTTCAGTTCTAGTTCAGTTCTAGTTCAGTTCTAGTTCAGTTCTAGTTCAGTTCTAGTTCAGTTCTAGTTCAGTTCAGTTCTAGTTCAGTTCTAGTTCAGTTCTAGTTCAGTTCTAGTTCAGTTCTAGTTCAGTTCTAGTTCAGTTCTAGTTCAGTTCTAGTTCAGTTCTAGTTCAGTTCTAGTTCAGTTCTAGTTCAGTTCTAGTTCAGTTCTAGTTCAGTTCTAGTTCAGTTCTAAATCAGTTCTAGTTCAGTTCTAGTTCAGTTCTAGTTCAGTTCTAGTTCAGTTCTAGTTCAGCTCTAGTTTAGTTCTAGTTCAGTTCTAGTTCAGTTCTAGTTCAGTTCTAGTTCAGTTCTAGTTCAGTTCTAGTTCAGTTCTAGTTCAGTTCTAGTTCAGTTCTAGTTCAGTTCTAGTTCAGTTCTAGTTCAGTTCTAGTTCAGTTCTAGTTCAGTTCTAGTTCAGTTCTAGTTCAGTTCTAGTTCAGTTCTAGTTCAGTTCTAGTTCAGTTCTAGTTCAGTTCTAGTTCAGTTCTAGTTCAGTTCTAGTTCAGTTCTAGTTCAGTTCTAGTTCAGTTCTAGTTCAGTTCAGTTCTAGTTCAGTTCTAGTTCAGTTCTAGTTCAGTTCTAGTTCAGTTCTAGTTCAGTTCTAGTTCAGTTCTAGTTCAGTTCTAGTTCAGTTCTAGTTCAGTTCTAGTTCAGTTCTAGTTCAGTTCTAGTTCAGTTCTAGTTCAGTTCTAGTTCAGTTCTAGTTCAGTTCTAGTTCAGTTCTAGTTCAGTTCTAGTTCAGTTCTAGTTCAGTTCTAGTTCAGTTCTAGTTCAGTTCTAGTTCAGTTCTAGTTCAGTTCTAGTTCAGTTCTAGTTCAGTTCTAGTTCAGTTCTAGTTCAGTTCTAGTTCAGTTCTAGTTCAGTTCTTGTTCAGTTCTAGTTCAGTTCTAGTTCAGTTCTAGTTCAGTTCTAGTTCAGTTCTAATTCAGTTCTAGTTCAGTTCTAGTTCAGTTCTAGTTCAGTTCTAGTTCAGTTCTAGTTCAGTTCTAGTTCAGTTCTAGTTCAGTTCTAGTTCAGTTCTAGTTCAGTTCTAGTTCAGTTCTAGTTCAGTTCTAGTTCAGTTCTAGTTCAGTTCTAGTTCAGTTCTAGTTCAGTTCTAGTTCAGTTCTAGTTCAGTTCTAGTTCAGTTCTAGTTCAGTTCTAGTTCAGTTCTAGTTCAGTTCTAGTTCAGTTCTAGTTCAGTTCTAGTTCAGTTCTAGTTCAGTTCTAGTTCAGTTCTAGTTCAGTTCTAGTTCAGTTCTAGTTCAGTTCTAGTTCAGTTCTAGTTCAGTTCTAGTTCAGTTCTAGTTCAGTTCTAGTTCAG
>NC_060952.1:82747677-82758281 GCF_022045245.1 Lucilia cuprina
TCTAAAAGGTTTGTTTAATAATTTTTTTGTCACTTTACAAATATAAATCTGGCCACTTTAGATTATATGCTACATACATACAAATGTATGTGTGTGTGTATATATAGATCTGTCGTTGTTGTATTTCCGCAGTACGTTACAAGTACTTGCACTCTTAATGCATTTCAATTTTTTACTATTGTTGTTGTTATATTTTAGTTTATTGTTTGTGTGCTCTGTATGTTGCTGTTATTGCAAGTTGTATGTTGAATGTTTAATGTGTAATCGAATGTATTTGTTTATTTATTTAATTGGGCGTTATTTTTTTTTGTTTGTTGTTGTAGAGGATATTTGTGGGATTTTCCGTAGTAGAAGTTGTTGTTGTTGTTATTTTTATTTCTGTTAAATCATCGTCGATTGATGTCTGCTATAAATTTTCATTGACTAAAAATTTACCAAAGGAAAACAAAAAAAAAAAAAAAAATTGTAAAATGTTAAAAAAAAAGTTCAATGACAAAGGAATTAGGAAAAAAAACTGATTTTTATTTTGTTTTTTGTTCCGCTTTTGTTTACCGTGTTTGAGTGTTTTGTTTTTTTTTTTTCCTGTAAGTTATTCTTTACTTTATGGTGGTTTATAATGGAAACTCATCTTAAGTGATCTTCAAAGTTATAAATAAACATTGTTGTAAAATGTTTCGCACGCAACGTGATAAAGAAAATGTTTGCAACATTGTATTGTTTTTCAACGATCAAGCGATTTAAATAATGTTCAATGTGAAATGTTGTTTGTTAACAGATTTTTAGAATAAATTTAGTTGAACTTACATGTATGTTGCCAGATTTAAGAGATCTAGTATTTGGTTTTAATGGGATTTAAGAAACATACATATTGTAGTTAAAATTTATTAAAAGAATGACATGATCATAGTTGATTATATAGATCTATAGGATAGACTGTAGTTTGATATATATAAAAAATCGATGATTAGATATATAAAATAGATCAAAAGTGTGATCTTTAGAAAATATCGATAAATTTATTTAGAGAAGATAATATATTTAGAAGATAGATATTCCATTCTCTAAAGAATATATGTAGTTTGATCAGTATTAAATAGATTGATATTATAATCTATGGAATAGAACGAACGTCTGATCTAAGCAATAAATCCATAAACCGATCTATAGAATATGTTGATGGACCTTTTCTTAGAATAGATTAATTTCATTTTATATTTCAATCGAGTGTTAAGATCTTATTCCATATAAATAGAAGAAGAAGATATTGAAACGTTCATTAATTTGATCTATAAAGAATGATATATGAAATAGATCAATTGTCTGCTCTATAGAGTAGAACTAATCTACATATATAGTAGATCAATAATGATTAGAAATTAATCTGTAGAATAGATCGATGGTCGGATCTTTGGTATTGATCTATAGAAAAGGTGGACAGTATGATGTATGAAATAGATCAATTGTCCGATCTGAAGAGTAAATCTAATCAACATAATAGATCAATAGTTTAATGATTAGATATCGATAGTCAGATCTTTGGCATTAATCAATAAAAAAAAGATCGACAGTCTGATCAATAGAGTTTATATATGTAAAATGATCGGTAGAATAGATCGATAGAACGATCTTAAGAATATACAGAAAGTACGATCTGAAAAGTAGATTAATATTTATAATCTATCGAGAGTTTAAAGATTCGGCTCGAGACAGATCTACAGTTTTGATCTATAAAATAGATCCACTGTGTGACCTATATGAATATATCGATAAACAATGAATAGATCGATAGAACGATGATCTTAAGAATAGATCGACATTTCTATCTGTAGAACATCTATATAATAAAACGATTCGACTCGAATCTGGATATATTCCATATATTGCTAACATGAATTAAAGAATATATGTATGTTCTAATAACCAGATCGTTAGTATTATCTACAAAATATATAGAAAATCAGATCTTAATGTTAACTGATAGCCTAATCCATAAATTGACAAATGATCATTACAATAGATCAATACTCTGACCTTTAGAATTCATCTATCGATCTAGTATATGATAGTCTGATCTATAAATTTGAGAAATAGTCTAATCTTTACAATATATTGTTACTTGATCTATAGGATCGATCGACATCGATAACACAAATCATAGAATATGTGATCGATCGATAACACAAATCATAGATCGATCGATAGTCTGATCTATAGAATACATCGGTACTCTGTTCCATATAAACTAGATTCGTATAAAGAGCATACTCAAGTTGTTTCTAAGCGCATTTTTTAATACATTTCAATTGATTTATTTTCGAAAAAAATGTAATTGCTAAATTGGCCTCCATAAAAGAGCAATAAATTTATTGAATTCCTATTTGACATTTAACGAATCAATTAAAAATTGAACATTTTAAGAAGTAATTGCTAAATTAAATTTGTGATTGGAAACCAAAATGTTGTTATTCTAGTTTCTAGGACGCGTATTTTTTTCTTTTATTCGTTTACATATTTCAAGACTTTCAACGATTTCTCCCATAAGCGATGTTCAATGGATGGTATGGCATGTTTATCAAGTCAATCGATTTAATTATTTTTACCATTTAATCAATCAAATCGTATTCATCATCATTTTGTTTTTTGAAGAAACACATGCAACAAATTAAAAGTCATGTATGTCCATATTGACCAGTTAGAACATGTTCTTTAAACAATTTCCATTTATACAAACACACACACATTTTAATTAAAAAAGCGAGAAAAAAAACTTTAGAATTTTATTTAACTTCCCATTAAATATGAAAATATCGATGTTTAAATGAATGGAAACAATTATTATTGAAATTTCGAACTTCAACATCGCCAACATCAGCTCCTTAACAATATGCAGACGCACAAAACGCAGATACCTAGACACACAGTTGTTCACTCACTCATTCGCTCATTACGATGTGTTTTATAAATTGGAACTATACTGCATGTTTGAATGCTTACTTGGTAATGGTTGTGATGATGATTTGCATGAGCCATAGAGTCCAAATAGATTTTGGCATGTTATTTTTATAGACTTAACTCAACTCATCCCATATCGTTGTGTGTACGTTTGTATGTGTGTCTTGCTGAAACTAAACTAAACATTTCAACATGCTAAAGAAGTATCCCAAGTACTTCTTCTCTAGACACTCTAGTATCCACTTGAATACTCTGCCAGCCATCCATCCATCCAAAAATTATATAGAAAATAAATTTAAATGGGTACAAATCTGTGCACAGTGGCAAAGGAAATATTAAATAAAGAAGAATTAAAAAAGAACATGGAAAGGGAATCATTAGATCATTGATTAGAAGATCAAAAGACTCTGAAAGCTTTTTTCATAGATCAATTGTATATCATGTACTAGTTTTTTTAAAATTCATTAACATTACATGACAAGGAAATGGATTTGGTTATTCCAGCAGACGCTTTTTGAAATTGCATTAAAAATTAACAAAATTTAAACTGACAAAGTCATTAGTTTGCCCATGGTGCAACATCGTATGTGTATGTTGTTTGCAGTAAATGTGACTACATTCTGTTTTCATGTTTAAATGAATGTATATTTCCTTGTCGTCAAGAAATACGTTAAGGAAAACGTAACCAAATTATAAGAACTCTTCTTCTTAAGTTATATTTTTTGTCTTTAATTTGACTTTTTTTTCATTCCTTTCTTTCATTTGATTTCGTAAATGATGTGTCTCTGCTTAGCAAATGAATGCATGTTCAAAAAAAAAAAAAACATACACAAATTTTGCTTACAGATGTGATTCAAAATATAGATAAAGTATGATATATAGTTGGTCTATAAGTCGAGATATATATAAGCTGATCTATAGAATACATCATATACATCAGTAGACTACAGTTTGGTATATATATTACAATATAGTCTAAACTACAGAGTAGAGGTTGATCTATATACTACACTTATGTCTGGTCTATAGAATAGACTCTAGTCTGATCTATCAGATATACATACTAATTATGATCTTTATAATAGTCTATAAACTGGTATATATATAGAATAAAAAACTGTATGATTTTTATGCTTGACTGATCTACACTATAGTATCATCTATAGACTGACTTATACAATAGAGTAGACTATGACTAGGTCTTATTTATAGATTATACTCTTGCTTGATCTTTTTAATAGACCATTGATTGATCGATATATTGATTATATAACATAGCATAAAGTGATCTGATGAGTAGTAAGTAGTAAGTTTAGAATACACTAAAGACTGATCTATAGAATACACTATAGATCAGTCTGTAGAATAGGTAATAGTCTGATCTTTAGTATAGACTATAGTCTGATAGAATAGATAGACCATAAAGTAGAATATAGTCGGATGAATACAATAGATTAGACTATGACTATGTCTAATCTATAGAGTAGAATATGGTGTGATCTATAGAGTAGACTATGGTATGATCTAAAGAATATATACTATTTATGATCTTTAGAATAGTCTATAAACTGATCTTTAGAATTAACCATAAACTGCTCTATGGAAAAGGACAAAGTATGATCTTTAGGATAGACTGATCTATAGAATACACTATAGTCTTATCTATAGAATAATAGTCTGATCTTTAGTATAAACTATAATCTGACTTTTAGAATAGAGTACACTGATCTATAGATTGATTATAAAACATAGCATACGTTGATCTGTAGAGAAGTAGTAAGTAGTAAGTTTAGAATACACTATATATCTCTATATGTATAATAGGCAATTATCTGATCTTATGTATAGACTATAGTCTTAAAGAATAGATAGAGAATAAAATAGAATACAGTCTGATGTATACAATAGATTCTAAAGGGATGACTACGGCCTATAAAGAAGACTATAAACTGACCTATAGAATAAATCATAGACTGCTCCATAGAATAGGAAACAGTATGATCTTGAGGATAGACTAATCTACATTATAATCTTATCTATATAATAGGCTATAATCTGATCTTTAGTATAACTGTAATCTCTCTTATAGAATAGAGTAGAATATGACTACGTCTGATCTATAGAGAAGACTATAGAGTAAACTCTAGCTTGATCTCTATAACATACCGCTGATACGTCTATAGATTGATTATATAACATGGTATAAAATGATCTGTATAGTAGTGAGTAGAAAGTTAAGAATACACTATATGCTGATCTATGTAATACTTTATAGATCAGTCTATAGAATAGAGAATAAAGTAGAATACAATCTGATAATTAGAATAGACTATTACTACGTCTGATCTATAGAGTAAACTATGGTCTGATCTGCATATATAGTAGACTCAAGTTTGATCTATAGAATAGACTATTGATTGATAGTATATACTGATCTATAGAGTAGGCTATAGTCTGAACTTAAGAATAGACTATAGAGTCATTTTTAAAAGAGATTTAGTGTGACATATAGAAAAAGCTATAGTCTGATCTTTAGTTTTTAGTGCGACATATAGAAAAAGCTATAGTCTGATCTTTAGTATAGTCTGATCTTTAGTATAAAGTCTGACCATGGTCTGATCAAAAAGTAGAATACAGATCTGATCTATAGAGCATACGCAAGACTGATCTATAGAATAGACTATTAAATGATTTATAAAATAAACTATAGATTGATTTTTAAAATACACCATTTAGAATGAGCTTAATAGTCCGACATACGGAATAGACCGTGGTCTGATCAAAGAAGTAGAATACAGTCTGTTTTATAGAATAGTGTTGACTATAACTATGTCTGATTTAGACTATGAAGACTGATTTATAGAGTAGATATAATCCATTCTTAAAAGTATGCTATAGTCTGATCCTGATGGTATCTGCTCAATTTATCAACACCTCTGTTAATATGCATACATGTGGCAAGAAAATATGTACAAACGAAGATGTATCTTCAGATTTTATTTGCAAATATTTTATTTGTCTCCTCTTTTTTCTGTTATTAAGTTCTGTTCACATTTTTATATTCGTTGTTCTTATATTAAGATGCCTTAAAGACAAATGGACAGTCACAAAATTGGACATTTAGTCAGTCATTTAGTTTAGTCAAGCGTTTAAGTAAGTTTTTCTGAAATAAATTCTAAAAAGAATATGAAAAAAAAAAACAGTAACAATAACAACAACTGCCCCAAAGGCACTTCGAGCATTTCAGTCATTGGTTGTGTTCGTTTGTAGAAGTAGTATATGGGAGTTGTATTGCAGTCGAATTATTTTTTAACTCATCTGCCTTTTGGGGTTTAGAGGAGAAAAGAAAAACTTAAAAGTTTGATGTTGTTGCAGCATTAATTCATATTTGTGTAAATGGGTGTTTTGAAGGGGGTAATAGAGAATTAAAAGAATGAAATTATGATAAAATAAGTATAAGTGTGTTTTTTATAATATACTTGTATTAATGTAAAGATTTAATTCTTTTACATGCAAGAATATAGTGTCTTGCATGCCTGTTAAAAGTTTCTTATTTAATAAATGAAGAAAGAAAGATACAAAGAAAAAAAATTTAAAAACACGTAATAATAAAAAAAATTTAGATTGTTTTATTTTTGGCATAAACTTTAAAAGGAACTACAAACTTTGGTGTCTTTCTTCTGAATTGAAGTGATATAATCAGATGAAGTATGAAGGCATCTAGAGATATTTTCTGTTTGAAATATCTCTAGATGGTTTTTTAAATACTTTCGTCATCGTAAAAAATAATTTAATGAAGAATTAAGAGAAAAAAGAAAGAAAAACCAAACTGATGAAGGTGCCAACATGCAAATTGTTTGAAAAAGAAATCTTTTTTGTTTTCGGAGGCATTACAATCGTTTCTAAATAAAGAACTGTTAACGACCTGTTATATGTTGCTGCTAGTGCTGCTGTTGTTGCTGATGCTGGTTGGTTGGCACTGTTGTTGTTTTCCAGCAGTTGCAGTTAAAATTAAATGCCGTTATTTTATTTCAATTTCGGAGACATCAATCATTGTTTATTGCACACTTGTGGTGCAACAAAAGATTTAAATGTAATTTCAAAGTTTGCTAAAAAAATAAGCAAAATATTTAATAAATGAAGCTAAATAAGAATGTTTTCTGAAATTTCTTTGAGTGGAACTTGAAATGATGGTTATTATTTTAAAGGACAATATTGGAAAATCTCTATTCTATATCAATTCTTTAGTCAAGACTTTAAAACTATATCATCCATACTATAGACAACTCTATAGTCCAAACTATAGACAACACTTTAGTCCAGACTATAGACAACACTATAGTCCAGACTATAGCCCAGACTAAAGACAACTCCATAGTCCAGAATATAACAACTATATAATCCAGATTATAGGAACTATTAAGCCCAGACTGTAGACAACTCTATAATCCAGACTATAGATAACTCCAAGTACAGACTATAAAAATCCATATTCAAGACAAAAGAAAACTCCATAGTCGAGACTAAAGAAAACTCCGTAATCCAGACTATAGAAAACTCCTTAATCCAGACTATAGACAACTCCATAGTCCAGACTATAGAAAACTCCATAGTCCAGACTATAGACAACTCCATAGTCCAGACTATAGACAACTCCATAGCCCAGACTATAGACAACTCCATGGTCCAGACTATAGACAACTCTATAGTATAGACTATAGACAACTCTATAGTATAGACTATAGACAACTCTATAGTACAGACTACAGACAACTCTATAGTCCAGACTATAGTCCAGACTATAGACAACTCTATAGTCCAGACTATAGACAGCTCTGTATCCCAGACTATAGACAACTCTATAGTCCAGAATATAGACAACTTTATAGTCCAGACTATAGACAACTCTATAGTGCAGATAATAGATTACTCTTAAGTCCAGACTCTTGATAACTTAATAGTACAGATTATATACTATAGAGTTGTCTATAGTCTGGACTACAGACAACTCTATAGTCCAGACTATAGACAACTCTATAATGCTGACTATAGACAACTTTGTAGTCCAGACTATAGACAACTCTATAGTGCAGACTATAGACAACTCTATAGTGTAGACTATAGATTATTTTTCAGTCCAGACTATAGACAACTCCATAATCCAGACTATAGACAACTCTATAGTCCAAACTATAAACAACTCTATAGTCCAGACTATTGACAACTCTATTGTCCAGACTATAGACAACTCTATAGTCCAGACTATAGACAACTCTATAGTCCAGACTATAGACATCTCTATAGTTGAGATTATAGACAACTCTATAGGCCAGACTACAGACAACTCTATAGTCCAGACTATAGACAACTATATAGTCCAGTCTATAGACAACTCAATAGTCCAGACTTTAGACAACTCTATAGTCCAGACTATAGACAACTCTATAGTCCAGACTAAAGACAACTCTATAGTCCAGACTATAGACAACTCTATAGTCCAGTCTAAAGACAACTCTATAGTCCAGACTATAGACATCCCTATAATCCAAACTATAGACAACTCTAAGACCAGACTATAGACAACTTTATAGTCCAGACTGTAGGCAATTCTTTAACAACTTATAATCCAGATTATAGATAACTCTTTAGTGCTGACTATAGACATCTCTATAGTCCAGACTATAGACAACTGTAGACAGTTGTATAGTCTGAACTGTACAGAGTTCTATAGTCCACCCTAGAAACCACACTACAGTTTCAACTGTTCGTATCTGTTGACAGAGTATAAGCTGAACACATTAGATTTTCATCAATACAATTAACTTCCACATAAAATCACCGTTACTATTTTAAAGGTTTAATCATTAAATTTACCAAAGTCATTCATTCTCTATCGCAACAACAATGGACAACAACTTTGTCAGTATAATGTAAATATGTACATATGTATGTATGTAGTTTATTGCTTAGTTTCATTGCCTGACTGCCACCAGTTTAAGTTATCCTTTTTATCTTAGTTTCTTGTTAACTGTACAGCTTGTTGCTCTTAATTTTGTCAATGACAAGCTTCTCTAATGAACCTAATTTTCAAATATAAAATCTGTATTTTGTGCAACATATGTCTGTGTCGGAGTATGTGAGGCAATGCAACAAATATGCATGAGCGCATGTATAATACACATTGTCTGATAGTGAGATACTTTGAAAGTGTGTTTGGTACCACAGCAGCAGCAGCAGCAGTAACAACAAGTATTACGTTAAGATGTGGCACAAACCAAAAATGCCACAACAATAGCCACAACTTATACATATTGTTATTGTTCAATTTGATGTTGTTGTTTTAAGTGAATCGCAAGTAAGAGGCGCGTATTAAATGATCTTCACGACCTCTTTGCAACAGCAATAACAACTAAAACACTAACTTCAAAAAAGTAAACGCCTTGTGCAACAAACTACAAAAAAAAAACCAAATGAAACAAAAACTTTAGTTTTTGAAATAAGTTTTTTTTCTGCCAAAATGAAATCTAAACCCCATACAAAACAATGAGTTTTGATGTTGTTACTGTTATATTTAGCCAGAAGAGGTAGGAAAATATTATACCAAACATTTTTAAAGGAAACAAAAAAAAAACTTCCACATAAAACAAAAAAATATAAGAAATGATATCGAATACAAGTGACCATATTATTGTAGACCAAATTACATTCGTACGGTTAGATGTTCATACACCATGTGCCACCAGACAGACGTACATATGCAAGAAGTGACAGTGACAGGCATAAGTGTAGTATGTCGCATGGGCATCATATGGGGAAATAATAATTTCCCAGATTCACACTTAGTGGCGGGGCTTAAGCAACAATTGCTTAAAGGGAACAGTGGGGTAGTGTACAAAACTTAGAAGAAATATTTCTATTTTGAACATAACAACTTTTCCTAACCATTGTAACTTTAGTTATTGTATCACATTAGTTATACACTATTTTGCCTCAAGATATTCATATGTTTAGTAGTCAAGATTTCTTACTCTTTTATTTAATTTTGTTTCGGTGATAGTTGGATGATATAAAACACAAATCTTTTCAAATAAAATTAAGATAACTTTTAGTTGGCTTAGTGGCATTAAAAAGTTTCCATATAGTCCATATTTTATAGACTCTTCTGTTATTCAGACTATAGATTTTTTATAGTCCATTCTATAGACTCTTCTATACTACAGACTATAGACTCTTCTATACTCCAGACAACAGACTCTTCTATACTCCAGACTATAGACTCTTCTATAGTCCAGACTATAGACTCTTCTATAGTCCAGACTATAGGCTTTTCTATAGTCCAGACTATATTCCTTTCTAAAGCCCAGACTATAGGCTTTTCTATAGTCCAGACTATAGACTCTTCTATAGTCCAGACTATAGACTCTTCTATAGTCCAGACTATAGACTCTTCTATAGTCCAGAATATAGACTCTTCTATAGTCCAGACTATAGACTCTTCTATAGTCCAGACTATAGACTCATCTATAGTCCAGACTATAGACTCATCTATAGTCCAGACTATAGACTCTTCTATAGTCCAGACTATAGACTCTTCTATAGTCCAGACTATAGACTCTTCTATAGTCCAGACTATAGACTCTTCTATAGTCCAG
>NC_060952.1:82758381-82760026 GCF_022045245.1 Lucilia cuprina
TAGTTCAGTTCTAGTTCAGTTCTAGTTCAGTTCTAGTTCAGTTCTAGTTCAGTTCTAGTTCAGTTCTAGTTCAGTTCTAGTTCAGTTCTAGTTCAGTTCTAGCTCTAGCAAATCGATCGTACTTTCTATATAGTAATTATGTACTGTTTCTAGATAACGAACGGGTGAGTTGAGCACACTTCTTACTTGTATTTTGTTACTATAACAAAGTAAAAATTTAACTCAAACTACACCCACATTAATTTCCGAATGAATCGCCAAGATTTGCTATAAAGTTAACCAACCTATAACTTGCCTAAGTATTTCACTTATTTAAGCACTTCAGAAACAGCTTCTTATTGAGTATCAGTTTTCTATATATTAAAATAAATATCTCAAAATAGTATTTTACATTAATTTCTAGAAATCCCATAAAAATGAGGTCAACATGCACTTAAAAGCCTAAATATATGCTAATACGATTTTGAATGTAAAAACACATCGTTAAAATGTAATTTGTGTAATATTTTTTACACATATATCATTCAGTCATAGAAATATGATTTCAAAAATAATCGATTTCAAAATCGAATTTGTAAACATCAAATTAAAATTTTCATAGTTGTATTACAAACAAATAAAATCTCTAAAAATATACTTTTCGTAAACCTAACTGCCACTTTACCAAACAAGACTTAAAAAAATTAAATCGAAAAATCCTCATAATGATGTTGCTGTAAAATAATAAGAAGGAGAGTGGAAAAAAGAATTAAGTCTTACAAAATTAAAGAACCACTTAAGGAAATAAACATGAAATGTTTGTGAACGTTAAAAAGGGTCATTAAATGAATTTTTGTTTTCTTTACTCCTGTTTTTTTTTTTTTTTTTGGTGGCCAACATCTTTTTCAAGCATTTTTTAGTTTTTTATTTCATTCGTCTTTTTTTTGAATCTACAACCTATTTTAAGCAAATAAAACTCTCATTGAATTGAGGATTGCAATGTCTACGCAATGGCAGCAGCAACAGAAGCTTATGGTGTCTCATAGGAGTATAAATGTCTGTCTATATTATCCACATGTTTAGTTTTTGGAAATGAAAAGTAAGTGACTATAAGGAATCTTACTCAACAAATCTATTGGTATAAAATAAATAAATACTTTTAAACATACATTTATACTAACGTTTTTGAACATACATATATTTACAACGTCTCATCTAAAATTTTTATGGCAGTGGTTAGTGCTTTCTAAGAATGGTGGGGTTTATTCGTTTAAAGTGGAAAATTTCCCTTAATCTATGTGAGTTTAGGAAGTCAAAAAATAGTAAGCTTAAGATTTCTCATAAAAGTTAAACTATCGCTTCATCCACATTTTCTATAGGATTTCCTAAAGAAGTCTAACTATGGTTGGTTCAAAATCTCTGGAAAAAGTCTATCTATCACTAGAAGGTATCAATCTATCGCTAAATCATGCTATTTCTAGTTCAAGATTTCCTAAAGGTGTGAATCTATCGCTAACTCATGATTCCCCAAATAAGTAAATATGTCTATGGCTCAGGATATTCTAGCTCAAGACTTTTTAAAGAAGCCATAGATAGATAGATAGATAGATAGATAGATAGATAGATAGATAGATAGATAGATAGATAGATAGATAGATAGATAGAT
>NC_060952.1:82760126-82832104 GCF_022045245.1 Lucilia cuprina
GTCCAGACTATAGACTCTTCTATAGTCCAGACTATAGGCTCTTCTATAGTTCAGACTATAGACTCTTCTATAGTTCAGACTATAGACTCTTCTATAGTCCAGACTATAGACTCTTCTATAGTCCAAACTATAGACTCCTCTATAGTCCAGACTATAGACTATTCTATAGTCGAGACTATAGACTCTTCTATATTCAAGACTATAGACTCTTCTATGTTCAAGACTATAGACTCTTCTATGTTCAAGACTATAGACTCTTCTATATTCAAGACTATAGAGTCACGATTTGGCTATAGTCCAGACTGTAGATTCTTTAATTAAGACTTTTCAATAGTCTAGTCTATATACTTTACTATAGTCCAGACTTTGGACTTTAATATAGTCCAGAATATAGTATATTATATAGTCCACACTATAGTGTATTCCAAGCATGCAACAGTAAAAGTTTAAAACGGTGCATTTGCAAAAATTCGAATGATTTTTGTGTATCGGTTTTATTTTGTTTATAAGAATCTTAACTTGGTTTATCTAAAATTGTAGCTCATCAGTTAAGGTAGACAAAATAGCTCAAAAATTGTAAAATAAATTTCTTTTGCAACATTTATTATAGTTATAATCTAAAGATCTTTCGATTAAAGAGGTTAGATAATAAATAATAATAAGGCTAACCTGACAACATTGATAAACACTATAGGCAGCTCCATAATGAACAATATGAACTGTTCTACAGTCTAGATTATAAATTATTCTTAAGCGAATTTCATAGACTTTTTACAGTAAAATTTAAAGTTACAAAAAAAAAATTTAATTAAGAAACAAAAACTAATTTTTTTTAGTAATTTTAAATCACTTACCCTTTGTTATTGTTATTCAAATTACGATAATCTCCAATTTGTATTTCCTTAAAAAAAGAAAACAATGTTTACATTTTGCAACACATTTATAATTACATACATACATACCAACTCTTCTTCTTTCACGCCTTTTCCTCTCAGAGTTTTTGTGTAAACATATTTCTTTCTTTCCACACTCCCCTTTGACGTTTTCTCTTCATCCAGCAAAACGAATGGCCCGACAAAAGAAAACCACCGACCGGCGTACGCTTTAACAAAGCATTGCATTTTTAGCATTATTAAAAAAAAACACTTATTTAAACTAAAAATTTATCACCATTTTATAACCGTTTCTCCATTACGGTATTAATAATAAATCTTCAACAAATATATTTAAATATTATTAATTTTTTAACGCTTTAGATTAATTTAAATAAGACTATCACACTAAACAACCGAACACTTTAGAAATATTTAGAAACTAAAGAAGAGAACGAATAACTAAAGCAACAAATGGTAATAGAAATTGTTATTGTTATGTAACAACAATAACAACAACTGCAAAAAGTGACGGATGCTCTTTGTTATTGTTTCATTACTTTAGTTTTCTTAATATTTCTAAAGTGTTCGGTTGCTTAGGGTTAGTGGTATTGTTTAAATTAAACTAAAACGTTAATTAATTGTTAATAATAAAATATTTTTGTTGTATTATATTAAACAAATGTAAATTTATATCGGTATGTAAAAAAGTTTGGGAAATTAGTGAAAAAAGTGTTAGAAAATATAAAAAAATGTGCAATTTGACGAATTTGTTAATGCAATTGTTAGAAGGCGGTCGTTGTTTCTTGGTTTCCAGGGACATTCGTAAGCAGCCCAACACGAAAGAGAGAGTTGTTGAGTGGGGTTTATATATACAATAGCATATTAACAAATTGTAAATATGTTGTTGTTTTTATATTTACAAAATAAATTTAAAATTTAAAAAAGAAATTGTATGTAAGCAATATGTGAGAAATATGTAATAATTGTGTTTAAGCTGTAAAATAAGGAGACACCTACAATAGCAATAACAAAAATAAAGGTAAGTGATCTATGTAAGAGACTTTTAAAATTAATATTTTACAATAGTTTTAACAAAAACAGTACTTTTTAAGTTTCAAAGAAAAATTAGAACTATGGTCTAGACTAGACTATAGACTAGACTATAGACTAGACTATAGGCTAGACTATAGACTAGACTATAGACTAGACTATATACTAGACTATAGATTAGACTATAGACTAGACTATAGACTAGACTATAGACTAGACTATAGACTAGACTATAGACTAGACTATAGACTAGACTATAGACTAGACTATAGACTAGACTATAGACTAGACTATAGACTAGACTATAGACTAGACTATAGACTAGACTATAGACTAGACTATAGACTAGACTATAGACTAGACTATAGACTAGACTATAGACTAGACTATAGACTAGACTATAGACTAGACTATAGACTAGACTATAGACTAGACTATAGACTAGACTATAGACTAGACTATAGACTAGACTATAGACTAGACTATAGACTAGACTATAGACTAGACTATAGACTAGACTATAGACTAGACTATAGACTAGACTATAGACTAGACTATAGACTAGACTATAGACTAGACTATAGACTAGACTATAGACTAGACTATAGACTAGACTATAGACTAGACTATAGACTAGACTATAGACTAGACTATAGACTAGACTATAGACTAGACTATAGACTAGACTATAGACTAGACTATAGACTAGACTATAGACTAGACTATAGACTAGACTATAGACTAGACTATAGACTAGACTATAGACTAGACTATAGACTAGACTATAGAATAGACTAGACTATAGACTAGACTATAGACTAGACTATAGACTAGACTATAGACTAGACTATAGACTAGACTATAGACTAGACTATAGACTAGACTATAGACTAGACTGTAGACTAGACTATAGACGAGACTATAGACTAGACTATAGACTAGACTATAGACTAGACTATAGACTAGACTATAGACTAGACTATAGACTAGACTATATACCAGACTATAGACTAGACTATAGACTAGACTATAGACTAGACTATAGACTAGACTATAGACTAGACTATAGACTAGACTATAGACTAGACTATAGACTAGACTATAGACTAGACTATAGACTAGACTATAGACTAGACTATAGACTAGACTATAGACTAGACTATAGACTAGACTATAGACTAGACTATAGACTAGACTATAGACTAGACTATAGACTAGACTATAGACTAGACTATAGACTAGACTATAGACTAGACTATAGACTAGACTATAGACTAGACTATAGACTAGACTATAGACTAGACTATAGACTAGACTATAGACTAGACTATAGACTAGATTATAGACTAGACTATAGACTAGACTATAGACTAGACTATAGACTAGACTATAGACTAGACTATAGACTAGACTATAGACTAGACTATAGACTAGACTATAGACTAGACTATAGACTAGACTATAGACTAGACTAGACTATAGACTAGACTATAGACTAGACTAGACTATAGACTAGACTATAGACTAGACTATAGACTAGACTATAGACTAGACTATAGACTAGACTATAGACTAGACTATAGACTAGACTATAGACTAGACTATAGACTAGACTATAAACTAGACTATAGACTATAGACTAGACTATAGACTAGACTATAGACTAGACTATAGACTAGACTATAGACTAGACTATAGACTAGACTATAGACTAGACTATAGACTAGACTATAGACTAGACTATAGATTAGACTATAGACTAGATTATAGACTAGACTATAGACTAGACTATAGACTAGACTATAGACTAGACTATAGACTAGACTATAGACTAGACTATAGACTAGACTATAGACTAGACTATAGACTAGACTATAGACTAGACTATAGACTAGACTATAGACTAGACTATAGACTAGACTATAGACTAGACTATAGACTAGACTATAGACTAGACTATAGACTAGACTATAGACTAGACTATAGACTAGACTTTAGACTAGACGATAGACTAGACTATAGACTAGACTATAGACTATAGACTAGACTATAGACTAGACTATAGACTGGACTATAGACTAGACTATAGACTAGACTATAGACTAGACTATAGACTAGACTATAGACTAGACTATAGACTAGACTATAGACTAGACTCTAGACTAGACTATAGACTAGACTATAGATTAGACTATAGACTAGACTATAGACTAGACCATAGACTAGACTATAGACTAGACTAGATAGACTAGACTATAGACTAGACTATAGATTAGACTATAGACTGGACTATAGACTAGACTATAGACCAGACTATAGACTAGGCTATAGACTAGACTGTAGACTAGACTATAGACTAGACTATAGACTAGACTATAGACTAGACTATAGACTAGACTATAGACTAGACTATAGACTAGACTAAAGACTAGACTCTAGACGGGCTAGGGCTTAGACGATAGGCTATACTATAGTCTACAGGCTATTCTACACAGTCCAGGCTTTCGTATATATATTCCAGTCTGTATTCTATTCCATTTTCTAGGCTTTAGTATATTCTTTAGTCCAGAATATCTTGTACACTATAGTCCAAACTACTATAGTGAAATTGAATTTTTTATAGTTCAGTGTTAGTAGGACTCTTACAACTAAAGTTTCTACAATGTGAGCTTTAGGGAGAAATTAATTAGTTTTACAAAATTTATCTATTATCCCGTATCTGTCAGTGGGTAGGGCACTGCCCTTTCTACATAAACCTAATTATGTTAGTACAAACGAAATGAAAAACCAACATACAATTTACACATTTCAAACCATTAAATTAACTTCTCTCCTTCTATGCCAAAAACATCGCAAAAAAACCAAAAGAAATAAATTGTATACAAAGTCGTTTTTAAGTATTTCTATACATGGAACGAGGGAACGATGACCACAATGACGTTGAGGACAACAACAACGACGACGACTATATTTAAAAGGCTCATTTGGTAGCAGCCAGTAATAGTGTTTATTGTGTTGTTTATGCGTTTTCTGTTGCACAGGCATATGTGCAACATTTATTTTCTATTCGTTTTTTTCTATGATGCAAGTAACTCTTTATGTATGCGTTTGTATGAATCTGTTTTTATGAGTATGTTGTTGCATATGTTGCACATTAGTTTTCTTATCTGTAAAGTTGTCGTTGTTTAATATTGTTGTTGGAGGATTTGTTATTATTACATTTTGTTGTTGTCTAGTTAATGTTTTAGTAATATTGTTGCTGTTATTGCTGTGTGTTGTCGTTGTGAAAGTGTTAAAAATTGAGCGGAAATTAAAGAAAATGCAATTTTCAAATTGATAATAAACTACAATAATTATTTTTTCTTTTTTTCGTTAAATGTTTTTTTGTTTTTCTAACTGTCTAAAAAGACATAAATTTTAACTTTAAATAATCTCGTTAAAATTAGTTGTTGAAAATTAAACAGCTTGAGTTAAATAGAAAAACAGAAATAAAAAATAAAAAAAAAACAGAAGACAAATTTCAATGGTAAATTTGAAAATGGAAGACAGGGTTAAAAGACTTTGTCAATTCCACGGTCCAGATCATGTGTTGTGCCTTCTGTCTTCTCTACAGTACAGACTATAGTATACCTTAAAGTCCAGAATTTAGTCTATTTTATAGTCCAGATAATAATCCAAAGTAGATTATAATAATACAAAGTAAATTATTTTTTAGTTCAGACTATATATTATTCTATAGTTCAGACTATAGACTATTCTATAGTCTAGACTATAGACTATTCTATAGTCTAGACTATAGACTATTCTATAGTCTAGACTATAGACTATTCTATAGTCTAGACTATAGACTATTCTATAGTCTAGACTATAGACTATTCTATAGTCTAGACTATAGACTATTCTATAGTCCAGACTATAGACTATTCTTTAGTCCAGACTATAGACTATTCTATATTCTAGACTATAGACTATTCTATAGTCCAGACTATAGACTATTCTATAGTCCAGACTATAGAATAGTCTATAGTCTGGACTATAGAATAGTCCATAGAATAGACTATTCTATAGTCCAGACTATAGACTATTCTATAGTCCAGACTATAGACTATTCTATAGTCCAGACTATAGACTATTCTATAGTCCAGACTATAGACTATTCTATAGTCCAGACTATAGACTATTCTATAGTCCAGACTATAGACTATTCTATAGTCCAGACTATAGACTATTCTATAGTCCAGACTATAGACTATTCTATAGTCCAGACTATAGACTATTTATAGTCCAGACTATAGACTATTCTATAGTCCAGACTATAGACTATTCTATAGTCCAGACTATAGACTATTCTATAGTCCAGACTATAGACTATTCTATAGTCCAGACTATAGACTATTCTATAGTCCAGACTATAGACTATTCTATAGTCCAGACTATAGACTATTCCATAGTCCAGACTATAGACTATTCCATAGTCCAGACTATAGACTATTCTATAGTCCAGACTATAGACTATTCCACAGTCCAGACTATAGACTATTCTATACTCCAGACTATAGACTATTCTATATTCCAGACTATAAACTATTCTATAGTCCAGACTATAGACTATTCTATAGTCCAGACTATAGACTATTCTATAGTCCAGACTATAGACTATTCTATAGTCCAGACTATAGACTATTCTATAGTCCAGACTATAGACTATTCTATAGTCCAGACTATAGACTATTCTATAGTCCAGACTATAGACTATTCTATAGTCCAGACTATAGACTATTCTATAGTCCAGACTATAGACTATTCTATAGTCCAGACTATAGACTATTCTATAGTCCAGACTATAGACTATTCTATAGTCCAGACTATAGACTATTCTATAGTCCAGACTATAGACTATTCTATAGTCCAGACTATAGACTATTCTATAGTCCAGACTATAGACTATTCTATAGTCCAGACTATAGACTATTCTATAGTCCAGACTATAGACTATTCTATAGTCCAGACTATAGACTATTCTATAGTCCAGACTATAGACTATTCTATAGTCCAGACTATAGACTATTCTATAGTCCAGACTATAGACTATTCTATAATCCAGACTATAGACTATTCTATAGTCCAGACTATAGACTATTCTATAGTCCAGACTATAGACTATTCTATAGTCCAGACTATAGACTATTCTATAGTCCAGACTATAGACTATTCTATAGTCCAGACTATAGACTATTCTATAGTCCAGACTATAGACTATTCTATAGTCCAGACTATAGACTATTCTATAGTCCAGACTATAGACTATTCTATAGTCCAGACTATAGACTATTCTATAGTCCAGACTATAGACTATTCTATAGTGCAGACTATAGACTATTCTATAGTCCAGACTAAAGACTATTCTATAGTCCAGACTATAGACTATTCTATAGTCAAGACTATAGACTATTCTATAGTCCAGACTATTGACTATTCTATAGTCCAGACTATTGACTATTCTATAGTCCATACTATAGACTAATTTATAGTCCAGACTATAGACTATTTTATAGTCCAGACTATAGACTATTTTATAGTCCAGACTATAGACTATTCTATAGTCCAGACTATAGACTATTCTATAGTCCAGACTATAGACTATTCTATAGTCCAGACTATAGAATATTCTATAGTCCAGACTCTAGACTATTCTATAGTCCACACTCTAGACTATTCTATAGTCCAGACTATAGACTGTTCTATAGTCCAGACTATAGACTATTCTATAGTCCAGACTATAGACTATTCTATAGTCCAGACTATAGACTATTCTATAGTCCAGACTATAGAATATTCTATAGTCCAGACTATAGACTATTCTATAGTCCAGACTATAGACTATTCTATAGTACAGACTATAGATTATTCTATAGTCTGGACTATGGACTATTCTATAGTCCAGACTACAGACTAATCTATAGTCCAGACTATAGACTATTCTATAGTCCAGACTATAGACTATTCTATAGTCCAGACTATAGACTATTCTATAGTCCAGACTATAGACTATTCTATAGTCCAGACTATAGACTACTCTATAGTCCAGCCTATTCTATACTCCAGACCATAGACTATTCTATATACCAGACTATAGACTATTCTATAGTTCATACTGAGGCTCCAGACTGTAGGCTACAGCCAATAAACCATTTTTCTTTTTTAATATTATCCGAACTCTGCACTTTTATCTCATATTTTTCGCAAAATTTAACCGCCAAAACAAAAATGAAGATTCAATTTATTGAGCTTAAAATGCGTTTTTGCTACTTTATACGCAAAAGACAAGATACAAACAAATAAATGAACTTTTAAAATTAAAATAAATGAGACAAAAAACAACAAACATTGAAATCGAATGAAAAAGTAACAACAATATTTTAAAGAAACGAATGAGGCGAGTACTACTCCTTGTCCACTTCAAAGTCATCAAGTAGATGAACAGCAACAAAATATACAACAAAATTCAACTAAAAACACACAAATGTCAGTCAGTCAGTTCGAAGTGTCTTTCGCATGCAACACATGGAACTTGTGTGGAAAACAAACAAGCAAACAATGCCACACCATATATACTAGTTAAGTATGTACCACATGCAATAACAAGTTTTGGAAAAATATAAAATATTCATTTAAGAAAAAAAAAAAAAGAAAACAAGAGTGTGGCATAATGATTAATTGGCATTTGTTTTGATTTTATGTATGGATTTGAATACTACTTATAATTTCGGAAATAGAAATTGTGTTTTGGCGTGTGTGTGTTTGTGTGAGATTTTTGTTGCCGGTCTGTTAAGAGAAATCTGTAAAAAAGAGGCGGGCCAAATGTTTTTCAACATGAAATTTCAGCGGCTGCTTAGTGTTTATCTGACATTTTTTAATGAAAATAAATCAATTTTTGATGGGTAAACTCTATAATTATCTCATCGCTTTAATTAATTAGAATAAATGAAAGTTGTTTACAACTAACAGAAAAATATTTCCCAGTGAAGAATACTACGTGAAATAAATGCAGACTGTTTTCTGAGTTGAGTGTTGTATAATGGACTGTATGCTACTCTATGGATCAGAATACAGTATAGTGCACTTCATAGATACTACTACTATTTAGATCAGGCTATGGTGTATTTTTAGATCAGCCTTAAGTCTATTCTAAAGATTGAATTATTGTCTATTCTTAAGATCAGATCATAATCTATTTCAAAAATCAGATAGTTTATTTTCAAGATCAGACTATGGTCTCTTCTATAGATCAGACTATAGTTTATGTTTATTCTATAGATCAGACTATAGTCCATTCTATAGATTGTATCATATAATGTTTTATATAAAGATCATACCATAGTCTGTTCTAAAGTTCAGACTATAGTCTATTCTGAGTATCATAGCCACAGTCATAGCCTACTCTTAAGATCATAAATTAGATCAGACAAAAGCCTATTCTATAAATTATAGTATTTTTCTAAAGAACTATAGATCAGATTATAGTCTATGATATAGTCTGATGATAACAGACTAAAGTCTGTTTTAAAGATTTTACCACTGTCTATTTAAACGATCAGTCCATAGTTTATTCTAAAGATTCGACTTTTGTCTTCTTTTAAGATCAGACCATAGCAAATCTATAGATCATAGTCACTGTCATAGTCTACTCTCAAGATCACAGAATAGATAAGACAATAGTCTATCCTATAAATCAGGTTACCGTCTATTCTAAAGATCAAACTATAGTTTATTCTATGGATCGTACTATCGTATGAATATCCCTCCAAAACCGAAAATTTTTTATACAAAATATAAAAATCAAGAAAAAGAGGTTAGTATAGAAGATCAGATCATAGCCAATTCTAGATCGGACTACAGTCCATTATGTAAATCAGTATCAAGTTTGTTCTATATATCGTTCTATAAATCGACCTATAGTCTATATAAATAATATTATTGGTAGACTTTCATAAAGTCTCCAATGAAAGTCTACCAATTTACAACCCAAATGTTTATTTGAGGCGAGGTGCCAAAGCCCCCCTTATGAAAGTTTGCCCATTTTTCTTCTAAATATTAACATGCATGTAAAAAGTATTTATGTCAAATTTTAAGATTTTAAATTTAATAGTTCTCTAGGTTTTATTTATTTGGGAGGTACCACGCCCACTATATATAGGCTGCTCATTTGAATCCTCAAGGTGGATTCATGTGTACTCAAGTTCTTGCAGTTTTTAACTTTTTATATCGTTCACCACTATATCCTATATTGTGTTTGTGCTGATGTTTGTGACGCATAATAATATTGGTCCTATACACACCTTAAAGTATAACAATAGGATCAGAATCATTTTCTGAGTCGATTTGGCTACGTCCGTCCGTCCATGTAAACTTTTTAATCAAACTACAACAATTATGGAGATAATTGAATGAAATTTGGTACATAATCTTATATTATCCCAGGAATAAAGTCTAGTTAAAATGGTTAAGATCGGTCCATTATTTCACCTAGCCACCATACAACTGAACCCCTGAATAGGGCTTGTAAACCTTGTAATCAAACTACAGGTCGCAATTGTGGATATAATTTAATGAATACAACAGAACCCGCCGAATAGGACTTTTATGTTCATAATTATGTTTATTATACTCATATCTCGACAAAAAGCTGCAAAACCAAGTTCTATACTAGGCTTGATGACCCTGATGAACTTTATAATTATAGGGCCTCATTTGCCCTAACCCCTATAAAATATACTATAAAGACTATTATATAAATCAGATTTTAGTTTATTTTATACTTAGATCAGATTTCTGTCTATTTTGTAGATCAGACTGTAGCAAATTTTATAGACTACAGTTTATATTATGGATCAGACTGTAGTCTATTCTGTGCATTCATCTATTGTTGTATGTCATCCGATGATTTCTATAGATCAGGCTATTATATCGATCAGACTTGTAGATAAAACAGAAATTTTTCTGAACACCGGTCAATTGTCTATTAGTCATAAAGATCAATCAATCTATAGACTATTTAAATATACTTTTCAAAAAAAGTTCTGAAATTTATATAATATAAAAAATCTTCTATACACTGATCTCACCACCCTCGTGCCTGATGATATGCTTTTTAGCATTTTGATTATTATTTCGGTCAATGCTGTTGCAACTGTTGTTGTGGGGCTGTTCACTTACTTTATGCTAAACTGTGTGTGAAAATCTATTTTAATGGAAAACATTTTTCATATATATTTTTTTATAAGTTTTCATTTGTGATTTAAAAAACTTTCATGTTTCGCATTTTGTACATTTTAAAAGGAAATTTTCACAATTTAAATTAAATGAAGGAACAAAAAAAACAAATGATTTTCTTTTGTGTTATAGAGTTTTTTTCTTCATATTAATAATATGTATTATGAAATTTTTTATTTGTATGAGTTGCTGTTATCTTAACCATAACCTACCACCCATTTGTATAGGTTTTTTTTTAATTTTTTTTAATTTATATTTTGTATACATTTTTTAAGTGTATTGGCAATTATTGAAATTTTAATGTTTTATTGTGTGTATTTTTATAATTTTTTTTTTAATTTTCTTTTTTTTCTAGTTTGTGAAAATAAACAAATGTATTTTTGTGCTTGTTTGCAATTGTTGTATTTGGATTTTATTTAACTTCATCATTTTCAACATAAACATTTGTTTTTTGGCCGCTGCAAAAACGGTAAGTTGGTCAATGTTCAATTTTTATATGATTTTTTTTTCTTCAAACTGTTAAGTTTTTATCTTGTAGTTTTTATTTTCAGTGTGTATTTTCCATTTTTTTTTTTTGGTCATAATTATAAAATCAAAATTTTCTTTTTATGATGGCCTTATGTTAGTTTTGTTTTTTCCTCGTTTGTGTTTTTTTTTTCTAGTGTAATATGGAAAATATTAATTGACATCATTAGTCAAAATGATATGGTAAAAATTTCTTTGAATTGTGAAAAATTGTAGTTATTTATTGGTTTTTTACTACCGAAAACAAAACATCAACGATTAAAGAAATTTTTTTAATAGAAATTTTATTATTGTATTAAACATACATATCAGTATGTATAAAACATAAAAAATATTTAAAAAAATATTCAGACTTTTGGTATTTTTAATAGACAAGATTAGAGTCTACAATGTGGTGTAGAGTATATACATTTATTTTTTTTATAGTCCACATTCAAGTCTATTCTATAGTCTACACTATAATCTATTCTATAGTCCAGACTATAATCTATTCTGTAGTCCAGACTATGGTCTATTCTATAGTTCAAATTATAGTCTATTCTATAGTCCAAACTATAGTCCAGACTATACTTATTCTACTGTCCAGATCATAGTCTATTCTATTGTCAAGATTATAGTCTATTTTATAGACCAGACTATAGTCTATTCTATAGTCCACACTATGGCCTATTCTTCAGTCCATTCTATAGTCCATACTAAAGTGTATTCTATATGTCAGATTACAGTCTATTCTATAGTCAAGACTATAGTCCAGACTATAGTCTATTCTATAGTCCAGACTATAGTCTATTTTATAGTCCAGACTATAGTCTATTCTATAGTCTATACAATTTTCCAGACCTTAGTCTATTATATATGCCACACTATAGTCCAGACTATAGTATATTCTATAGTCCAGACTATAGTCTATTCTATAGTCCAGACTATAGACCATTCTATAGTCCAGACTATTTTATAGTCCATTCTATTATCTATTCTATAGTCTATTCTATAGTCTACTTTATAGTCCATACTATTGTCTATTCTATAGATCAGACTATAGTCCAGACTATAGTCTATTGTATAGTCCAGACTATAGTCTAGGCTATAGTTTATTCTATAGTCCAGACTATAGTCTATTCTATAGTCTACTTTATAATCCATACTATTGTCTATTCTATACTAGTCCAGACTATAGTTTATTCTATAGTATACTTTATAGTCCATACTATTGTCTATTTGATAGTCCATTCTATTGTCTATTCTATAGTCCAGACTATCGTCTATTCTATAGTCTACTTTATAGTCCATACTATTGTCAATTCTATAGTTCAGGCTATAGTCAATTCTATAGTCCAGACTATAGTCTATTGTATAGTCCAGACTTTAGTCTATTCTATAGTCCAGGCTATAGTCTATTCTATAGTCCAGACTATAGTCTATTCTATAGTCCAGACTATAGTCTATTCTATAGTCTACTTTATAGTCCATACTATTGTCTATTCTTTAGTCCAGACTATAGTCTATTCTATAGTTCATACTATAGTATATTCTATAGTCCAGACTTTAGTTTATTCTATGGTCTAGACTATAACTTATTTTATAGTTCATACTATAGTATATTCTATAATCCAGACTATAGTCTATTCTATAGTCCAGACTATAGTCAATTCTATAGTTCAGGCTATAGTCTATTCTATAGTCCAGACTATAGTCTATTCTATAGTCCAGACTATAGTATATTCTATAGTCCAGACTATAGTCTATTCTATAGTCCAGACTATAGTCTATTCTATAGTCCAGACTATAGTCTATTCTATAGTCCAGACTATAGTCTATTCTATAGTCCAGACTATAGTCTATTCTATAGTCCAGACTATAGTCTATTCTATAGTCCAGACTATAGTCTATTCTTTAGTCCAGACTATAGTCTATTCTATAGTCCAGACTATAGTCTATTCTATAGTCCAGACTATAGTCTTTTCTATAGTCCAGACTATAGTCTATTTTATAGTTCAGACTATAATCTATTTTAAAATTCAGACTATAATCTATTTTAAAATTCAGACTATAGTTTATTCTGTGGTCCAGACTATGGCCTATTCTTCAGTCCATTCTATAATGCATACTGTAGAGTATTCTTTAGTTCTGACTTATGTCTATTCTATAGTCCAGACTATAATTTATTCTATAGTCTATTCAATAATCTAGATTTTAGTCTTGTCAAGACTATATTCAAAACTATTGTCTATTCTACAGTGCAGACTAGTCTGTACTTTATTCTATAGCCCAGACTATATAATCTTGAATACATATTTATTGATAAGCTTTCCCCTTAAATCGTCATTATAATTTAAACATATTTGATTAAGGATATCGCCAGAATCAATCTTAATTCACCTTCAACTGACACACATGATTTTCTCCACGCGCGCCTTAAGAAAAAAAAAAAAAAAATAGAAAAAAACTAAACTAAATTTCTAAGAAAATCGTAACGATTTTCTCAACATTTGTTGCACTCGCTCTTATCACAAATAATCTGCGAACTATTTAGGCATAATATGACTTCAAAAGAAATTCAAATGTAATAAATTTTTAAACAACAAATAACGAAAAGCAAAAAAATGTCTGAAAAAAATAGAATTCACATAAAAATATTATCTTAAGTGAGAAAAATGAAAAATTTTTGTTCTATTTAGATTATCTTTGGTACGAGACTAAAGAAAATTGATAAGAGCTAAAAAAAACTAATTCTGTACGTTTAAAAGAAAATTATTTAATTTTTTTTCGTACAAAAAGTATACGGTGATTATTTATTTTGCAATCAATTTAGCGAAATAATTTTCTAATCGTTTGTCACATTTCAACAACATTTATGTTGAAATAAATTTGCCATTTAAAAAAATAACAGGCAAAGGAACACATTCATAAGAGCAATTGGAAGGACAGACGTTTAAATACCAATATAAATACTTTAATATACTACTGATATGTGGTTACTGGCGCATTTGTAAAACATTTAGAGAGAAAGACTACACTTGTAGAGTGTAACGCTGATAATTTAAATGAAGATGAAGTGGATGAAAAAAGAAGTCAGTGAAATCATTTAATGCCAATATTTCAGATAAAACTATAATAATATTTATATAAAGAGCATTAGAAAAACATTATAAATATAAAGCAAAAAGACGTAGAGGTATTTGTTTTTATTACTGAAAGATACTTTGAAAGAAATAAGAGAGCAAATTATTAAGATTTAGTTCAGTTCAGTTCTACTTCAGATCTAGTTTAGTTCTAGTTCAGTTCTAGTTCAGTTCTAGTTCAGATCTAGTTTAGTTCTAGTTCAGTTCTAGTTCAGTTCTAGTTCAGTTCTAGTACAGTTCTAGTTCAGTTCTAGTTCAGTTCTAGTTCAGTTCTAGTTCAGTTCTAGTTCAGTTCTAGTTCAGTTCTAGTTCAGTTCTAGTTCAGTTCTAGTTCAGTTCTAGTTCAGTTCTAGTTCAGTTCTAGTTCAGTTCTAGTTCAGTTCTAGTTCAGTTCTAGTTCAGTTCTAGTTCAGTTCTAGTTCAGTTCTAGTTCTGTCTAGTTCCGTTCTAATTCAGTTCTAGTTCAGTTCTAGTTCAGTTTTACTTCGCTCTTAATTACGGAAATATTTAATTTAATTAAATTTTATAATTACTATTCTGCCTTCCATTGAACTTTTCCGTTATCGTTCTTATATAAGCAGATTTTAGCGAGTCAGACCACTATATAGAATTTTTAGTCTCAATTTTGTTTTACTACTTAGAGTAATATAGCGCCCTCAAACAAAAAATATTTAAATATCATGTAATAACGAAATGGGTTACAGGAAAATATAGTTTTTTATTCAGTTTGCATTTTTATTATTATAGAATCTAATCGAAATATTTATCTTTATTGCAAGCATGTCATGTTTAATTGCCAACTTTTGCATTTATGCCATCATACAGAAAGAAAATAAAATTTGTTTAAAAACACGAAAAAAATGGGGGAAAACTATCATTTAAAGATTTAAATCGAAATTGTGTTTTATTTGTCTGTCCGACTGATGGTATTTCTGTGGAGTATATGTGTATATTTTTATAGCATTATGAGTCTTTGAAAATGTAAAGCTAACAAAAAACAAGCAAGGAAGCTTTGTCTGATGATTTGAATTATAGTTAGATTTAAAAGCCAAGGCTGTCTGACAGCCATCCAGCCAGCCAGCCAACTAAGAGATACTGTTACTGTTGCCGAGACTGTTACTCATAGACAGTTTACAACTACAACAGTTTAACAGTTCACATTTTTAGTTGCTGCTATATGCTGCTGATGTCGTTGTTGTCATTTGTGTTGCTGCTGTTGCTATTTTCAAAATATGTCATATTAAAAGTAAATGAAATTGTTGTTTGAGATATGGTTGTTGCGAGAAAAAATATATGTACGTATGTATGTAAGTGCAATATTTATGTATTAAAAAACATTCATGTGACAGTAATTTACTTTAGGCTTTATAATTTAGAATCTTTGTAATGGAGTAGGGGAAAATTTGTAAACGAATATGATTTATTTGACAATTACATTTTAAAAAGAATAAAATCTTTTAAAAATTTAGTATAGACAACTAATATATTGGACTTATTTCGAAATTTCACACTATTTCGATGAATTCCAGCATTTGGATTTAGCTAACATATCAAATTAAAGGTTAAGCTAGATGAGTTTCAGTCTTAAAAAAACATTATAAACAAAGAGTTAGCATAATATTAATGATTTTTATGGTAGTCCTTTAATCCGCTGGAAAATAGTTATGAAAATCTTAATATATTTGTCTTTGATTTATATAAACAAAATGCATACAGGCATAAAATCGTTAAATTTACAATAATTGACATGTAAACAATGTAAATTATAAATTTTTTCCTTAAATGAAGGCGGACACAAAATCTAAATTGACTATTTTTTAACCGTCTTATGCAAAAACGATTATTAAGTTAACAATGGTTGTTAAAACCTGTTTTTATATGGAAAACGTTTGTAGTAAACCATTGTTAACTTTAGTAATAGTTTTTGCATAAGGTGGTAAGTGTTTAAATTTTGTCAAAATTTTATAAATGTGTGAGTTATTTATTGAAAAACTATTAACGAGCAGTTTTTATATTTACTACAACTTTTCCATAAAATATAAGCATTGTAGGCGAACATGCATGACCATCACAGAAACTGTGATTAGTTTACTCTATAGATTGATAATAAGTAATCCACGTTTCGAAATTCCCGTCGAGAAATTCTAAAGCCATATATCCTAGTTCAGTTCTAGTTCAGTTCTAGTTCAGTTCTAGTTCAGTTCTAGTTCAGTTCTAGTTCAGTTCTAGTTCAGTTCTAGTTCAGTTCTAGTTCAGTTCTAGTTCAGTTCTAGTTCAGTTCTAGTTCAGTTCTAGTTCAGTTCTAGTTCAGTTCTAGTTCAGTTCTAGCTCAGTTCTAGTTCAGTTCTAGTTCAGTTCTAGTTCAGTTCTAGTTCAGTTCTAGTTCAGTTCTAGTTCAGTTCTAGTTCAGTTCTAGTTCAGTTCTAGTTTAGTTCTAGTTTAGTTCTAGTTCAGTTCTAGTTTATTTCTAGTTTAGTTCAGTGCCACTGCTTTTTTATTTAAGTTTCAAGCTGATCAGCTAGTGTTAGCGAGCATTTCCAGAGTACAACAGTATAGTTGACAACTGGTCCCGGGGAGTTGCGAACATGTATATCTACACGAGTGTAAGGTTAATGTATTAAGTATCCTGAGAAATGCATCTTAATGTTTTCACATACATGAGGAGTTCTTCGAATGAGTACAGAAAGTGAATAGTTTATTGTGTAGTGTATGAAAGCATTACAAAGGACTGGACTAAAATATTATTCACATACTATTCAACCTCTTCGTATGTCTACAAACATACGTATACACTCTACTATAAACAAATGGATTAGCAGGAATAATACACATTAAATTTATTGTGTGAAGAGTTGTGGGAGGTGGGTAGAGTAGAGTAGATGAAAGAGGAGGTTGGACAATAAATAGTAAAACTACTTACTAACAATATTCAAATTGTATGAATATTACCAAATAGACAAACATTATGAAAAAATACAACAGACAAAAAAAATCACAAATAAAACGAGCTGCAAACAAACCAAACACAAGTACATACATAATAAAAAGAAACATTTATTTTTATTTTATTTTTTTGTTTGCCTCAATAAATAGAAGAAAGACAAAAAGCAAAGCACAAAAAAAAAAAAAACATTGGTCCAAAAAAATGCCATTTGAACACTGTTGGAAATGGCAGTAATGTGACCATTTAAGACCTCTTTCTGATGGCTTATAGAGTGAAAACGTCCTGCTGTGTAAAAACAAATTATAGGCATGTAATGTTGCATGTTGTTAGATGCCATACTCATGCTCTTCTCATTTAAAACATATTGTTACATACATTCATACTTCCATACCAAAGACCCTGGCGTGTGTGTTGGAATATTTGTCTTCTAAGCAAAAAATAAAAAAATATTAATAAAAAAATTAAAAAAAAAAACATAAAATTTGAAAAGATTATGGATTGAGGAAGAAGTTATTGGTATATGCATATATACTTTGTAGCTGCTAGGTGGACTGTTAGTTGCTAGTCTATTAGTAGTTGTATAAGTAAGTATGAGTTGCATCGATTGTATTAGTATGTTACGATGTTATGAAGTTACTTGCAATTTGAATTTACGTCTTTTTTGTTGTTGTTTTCCCCCCGATTGTTAGCATCTGCATGTAAGTTTGATTTTTCCCATTTCTAGTTCAAAAATGTTGTAAATAAGCTAAGTAATAAAAAGTACACAAAAAATATCAGTTTCATATTAAACTACTTGGTACTTTAGAGTCTATTTTGCAGCTAAGAGAGAAAAAGATTTTATCACAAATTTTTTGTTTAAAGGATTATATAAAATTAGATTTTTAGTAAGAGAGGTCAGTAGGAAATGAAATGAGTTTTTTGGAATGAACAAGGAATATAAGCAGTTAAATATGTACCCATTGTTAAAGTAAAATTTAGAACTGAAACAAAGCTTCAAATCAGACGAAAATTTGATCTATAGCATATACTATAGTCTTAACTATAAAATATATTTAGTGTACGCTATGGATCTGTGATCTATAGAATAGAATTTAGTCTGAGCTATAAAATAGACTATAGTTTGACCTATTTCTGAACTATAGAACACTTTATTATCTGATCGACGGTAGTCTGATCTGTTAAATGGACTTAGTATGAACTATATAATAGACTTTCGTATGACCTATTTAATAAACTAGAGTTATAGTCTAAACTATATAATGGACTTCAGCCTGATCTATGTCTGAACAAAAGAATTCTCAATAGTCTGATTTATAAAATAGACTATAGTCAAAACTATATATAAGATTTTAGTGTTATATATACAATATATTACAGAATAAACTATTTCTGATCTTTAGAATACCCTATGTCTAATATATAGAATTCCCTATATCCTGATCTGTAAAATTGTATACATTCTCAACTGTAAAATAAACTAGAGTCTGAACTATAGAATAGACTTTAGTGTGATCTTATTTATTAGACTTTAGTCTGATCTCTTACTGATCTATAGAATACTCTATAGTATGATCTATGAAATGTACTACAGTCTGATCTATAGATTGGTCTATAGTATAACCTAGAGTCTGATGTATAGAATATATAATTATATAGATTATATAATCTGGGGTATAAAATTGACTTTAGTGTGAACCATAGAATACACTGTTGTCTGATCTATATAATCTGTAAATTAGACTATAATCTAAATATACTCTATAGTCTTGTCTGATCTATAGTATATACTATGTATAAAATATATACATTATGCTGGATTATAGAGTATAGTCTGATCTATGGAATATATTTAAGTGAGATCTATATAATAGACTTTAGTCTGATCTGGAATAGTCTATAATCTGATCTATAGAATCAATTGTAGTCTGATCTTTAGAATATACTATAGTGTGATCTATAGAAAATACTATAGTCTGGTCTATAGAATGTAATAGAGTTTTAACTGAGAATATAGTCTGATCTATATACTAGACTATAGTCAGATCTGGAATAGTCTATAGTCTGAACCATAGAATTGATTATAGAGAAAACATAGGTTTAGAATAAACTATAGCCTTGTTCGTAGTATTAAATATAGTCTAATTTATAGAATATAACATAGTTTGACCTGCGGAATAGGCTTATAGAACATGCCAGGGAACGAAGAAAAAGTCCGATTTATAGATTGGACTATAATCTGACATACGAATAGACATTTTGTCTAATCTGTGAGATATTCATTAGAGCAGGAATGGGGGGGGGGGGGGGTTTATGTCTATTTATTCAATTACGATTACATTTAAAGTAATTGTAATTAAATATTCAATTACTTGTAATTGAAGTTTATCCAATTACAACTATTTGTAATTGTAATTGACGTTCCGCCAATTATCATTACTTGTAAATGTTATAGAAATTTTGTCAATTACAATTACTTTTAATTGTTATTGAAGAATTTCTAGTAACAATTACTTGTAATTTCCTTACAATTACATGTAATGGAAACTTTAATTGCAATAACAAGTAATTGTAATTGGCCAATTACACATTACAAGTAATTGTAATTGAAAGAACTTCAATTACAAATAATTGTAATTGATTATTTCTCAATTACACATTACACATTACAAGTTATTGTTATTGACCATATAGTGAATTACTTTGTGAAATCTTTGACCCACATGCCTGCTATAGAATACATCCCATTGATACTTTTTTCAAAATTGGTCTTATTTCCTATTGGGAATGTTTCTGTAGTAAGATTTGGTAAGCAGTTTTATTGGTGTTGCTGTATTTAAGATCATTTTAACATTTAAATTGTAAGATTAAAGTCAAGTTTTCTTGTAAATTTTTAATATTTTAGGTTGTATTTTTAAGGCAAATTTGTAATCCGTAAATATAAAATGTAATGAAGTATTTAAAGAGGCTTTAAGATTTTGTTATAAGCAAAAAGGGAAATAATCCTAAAATACTAGAGTTTTAATAACACATTGAATACAAATTATCAGTTTTGTAATTCTCTATAATTTGTTGCTGTGCTTAAAAACTTAAACTTCTCGAAATCATTGAAAAGATTTATGAAAAATTCCCATCTTTAACTCACTACCTGTTACTTTTTTTTTTGTTATCAATTAAAATTGAAAGGAAATCTCACTTTCAATTAAATTTCTATTTCACTTTAACTTATTTTCTATTTTATTTCTTTTTAATAATCGCAAGATCAAGCAAAAAAAGGCCAACAAAGAAAAAAATCACAACCTTCCAACTTTGAACAGAAATTTAAATCGAGAAATATTTTTGTCCATTCATTCACTCATTCATCCTTTCGCTCTTTCTCTTACCGCATTCGCGCTACGGCAAAATGTCAGTGAAATGTGTCGTTGTTTGGTGACTTGTACATTTATGATCATGTTAAAAATATGTCAAATGTCATTAATGATTAAAAACAACTAATGTTTTCAATTTTTATTATCGTAAATTTTCAATCAACAAATAATCGTGATAATAAAAAAACTGTTTTTTTTCTCTCTTCTATTTTTGAAAAGGAAATGTGAAGTTTATTTTTTGCTGTTTAATATAGGACTTTCGTAATATGAAGTATATAATTTTAGTGATATTTTCGATAATGATTTTGAGAAAAGACAAAAAACTGGGAGAAAAAAAGCTTATAAAAACGACTAACTGATCTCTGTTTTTAACAAGATCCGCTTTATTGTCTTTGAGTTTTTAAAGTTTTTGTTGTAGTTGTTATGATCGTACAAGACCAAATTTAATAATGAACTAATTGAATGTTTCATATTTTTTTCGATCATCAAAATAATTCATCTATTTTATTATTTACAAAATATATAAATTGTTTTTTTTTGTTGAATTGTAACGAGCAAAATTAACAGACAGTAGGACAGACACTAAAATGAACGGAAGAATGAACGTAATAACTATGATTTACACTGTTTCATATAGTAACTATAGACTGGACTATAGAGGAGACTATAGACTAGACAATAGACCAGACTATAGAGCATACAAAAGATTTGACTATAGACTAGACTATGGACTAGACTATAGATTAGACTATAGCCTAACTATTGACTAGCCAATAGACTAGACTATAGAGCATACTATAGATTAGACTATAGACTAGACTATAGACTAGACTATAGACTAGACTATAGACTAGACTATAGACTAGACTATAGACTAGACTATAGACTAGACTATAGACTAGACTATAGACTACACTATAGACTACACTATAGACTAGACTATAGACTAGACTATAGACTACACTATAGACTACACTATAGACTAGACTATAGACTAGACTATAGACTACACTATAGACTACACTATAGACTAGACTATAGACTAGACTAACTAACTTACTACACTATAGTCCATTCAGACTACATTCTAATATGACTACAGTCCACTCAAACTATAACCTTGAACTATATTCTAATCAGGCTACAGTCTACTTGGACTATAGCCTACACAGACTATAGTCTACTCTGAATATAATCTACACAGACAATAGTTTACTCTTTACTTTAATCTATTCAGTCTATAGTCTTTTCAGACTTTATTGCAATAAAACTACATTCTTATCAGACTGCAGTCTACTCGGACTTTAGCATACTTAGACTATATTCTACTCATATTATAGTCTACTCAGACTGTAATCTACTGAGACTATAATCTACTTAGACTATGGTCCCTATTTAAACATATTAATAGACTACATATAGTTTGTTCGTAAACTACATTAAACCGATTTCACACGCTACACTTAACATGTTTATAAACATTCGACAGACTATCGAACATTTAACAGTTTCCCCCTAAACAAAGAACATAAATCTTTTCCTTTTAGTCCCATATATAACAAGTTACTTAGTAAGTCGTACTAAAATTCCAACACTTCAACTAAGTAAAATGCATAATGATGTGGCTGTTACATTAAGATTTTGCTTAGATTCTTAAAGTCTTTCAACAAGTGCTGAGTTGTTTAGATTCATTTCGTCTACGATTAAATGTGTTGCATGTTGAAAATGTTTATTTTTTACTCCTTTTGAACTGATGTTTACTTCAGATCATTTTCTTGGCATTTTTGTTCCTTGTTACTGATGCTGTTATTAGAAATGTTGCAGAAAAAGGTTGAAGGTGTATTACAACAATTACAAAAGCAACAAACACTTAAATAGTATCTTGTCGCTTTTTGTCCATCTCAAGAAAGAAAAATATAGAAAAAGAAACAAAAAACAACCAAGCAAACATAATTTTACTCCAGACCAGTGCCAAGAAGTAGCAAGTACTTGATGTTTGTTTTTTCTATTTTATTTTCTATAGGTCTACTTATATAAAAATATTTATTTTTTTACAAATACTCCATGTCTAGTTGAGTTTAAATCCTTTCCTTCTTTCTAAGATGAGTTTCAGGAGAGGGTTAGAGATGTTGATACTGAAGAAGACAGTTACAACAACGCTCTGTCTGTGGATGATGATGATGGAACATTGAAAAAAATAGCCTGTTATCAGTTGCTGATCTTGTGTCATGTTCGTTTTTCATTTATTTCTCTGTTGAGATTTTTTTATTGCAGATCATTTTTTTTCCTTTGAGCTTTTTTCTATTTTTATTCCTTTAGAGTGTTGTAAGAGTTTTGGATTTTAGCTTGTAGATAACTAGGTTGGATTTTTATTGTATTTGTTGCTGTTGTTTGTGAATAGTTTCGATGAATGTGAATTTAAAAATGGGGAAGGAAACCATTTCCTCACTAGACTAGGCTAAAGACCAAGATTACAGGCAAGAAAAGACTATTGACTAGACTTTAGACTAGACACGTCTACAGACTATATTATAGACCAGACTATAGTCTTGACTATAGACTAGACTATAAACTAGTCTAGATTGTAGACTATGTTATAGAAGAGACTATAGACTAGACTATAGTCTAGACTATAGACTAGACTATAGACTAGACTATAGACTAGACTATAGACTAGACTATAGACTAGACTATAGACTAGACTATAGACAAGTAACAATAACGAAACGAATCGTTTAACTCTTTAAAATAATCGAGTCAATGAGTTGTTTCGTAAATTAACAAAAAAAAAAAAAAAACTGTGGTAACAAAAGTTTAAAAGACATAAAAAGAAAAGACGAAAAGAAAAAATCTAGAGAAAAAATAATTGTGAAGTTGATGAAGTAACCTGGTACTTGAAATTGTCTTTGCCATTACTTTAAAATTTCTTCTTTAGTTATTTAGGTTATTAAATGCATTAACAGCAGCTACCAACGTTCAGTCACAAAAGTTAAGGTAGTGGACACAAAACTCAGCGGTATAGCCAATAAATGGATAAATATGTGATTGTATTGAAAACAGTCAAATCAATAAATAAACCGTAAACCGTTTACCGTTGTTTTGTATTTTTCCGAGTCACAGTGTTTGTGATTAACTTGGTCACCATAATTTCTTTTTCCTCAGTGTCGTTTCCATTTATCCAACATCACTATTTAAACAAAACGTTTATTAAGGTCAAATTATATTTGGCTTAAAACTGATTTTCTGTTTAACCTAACCCTTCCTTTAGACTGTCCGTCCCTCTGTCGCTTACTTTTGTATAAGGAAATTTTCAATTTATTAAATGAGTTTTTGAAAAAACCGTTTAGATGTTTTTTCTATGATATCCGCAATATATTGCTATTATGTTTTAAGCAGAAAAAAACATTTATAAATGACGTTTAAATGCAATTTTTCACCATGATTCGTAAGACATTAAAATGGGTAGAGAGCAAAAAAGTATATATTGACAAATTATTTCATTAATTATTTTTAGTTTAAAGTCAACATTAGTTTCATAAATTAACTTATCATCTTAACAAAATCTTAAAAATTGCAAAAAAAAAGAAAAAAATTGAAATTGTGTTCATTATGTAATAGAAGGTATCAATAGTCGTACCAAATAGTTATCGATTTTTTTTAACTTTTTTATTTTATTTGCAACTATCCGTTGTTGGTACGTTAAACGTTTCGTGGTGGAGCTGATTAAGAAAAAAACACCTAAAATAACTTCAATGGCAACTTGAGAGGATGTATACTAAGTCAAGTCTATAGTCAATTATAATGTCCAGTTTGTCTAGTTTCTACTACATTCTAAAGTCTAGTCTATAGTCTAGTCTATAGTCTAGTCTATAGTCTAGTCTATAGTCTAGTCTATAGTCTAGTCTATAGTCTAGTCTATAGTCTAGTCTATAGTCTAGTCTATAATCTAGTCTATAGTGTAGTCTATAGTCTATAGTCTAGTCTATAGTCTAGTCTATAGTCTAGTCTGTAGTCTAGTCTAGTCTATAGTCTAGTCTAGTCTATAGTCTAGTCTATAGTCTAGTCTATAGTCTAGTCTATAGTCTAGTCTAGTATATAGTCTAGTCTATAGTCTAGTCTAGTCTATAGTCTAGTCTATAGTCTAGTCTATAGTCTAGTCTATAGTCTAATCTATAGTCTAGCCTATAGTCTAGTCTATAGTCTAGTCTATAGTCTAGTCTATAGTCTAGTCTATAGTCTAGTCTATAGTCTAGTCTATAGTCTAGTCTATAGTCTAGTCTATAGTCTAGTCTATAGTCTAGTCTATAGTCTAGTCTATAGTCTAGTCTATAGTCTAGTCTATAGTCTAGTCTATAGTCTAGTCTATAGTCTAGTTTAGTCTATAGTCTAGTCTAGTCTATAGTCAAGTCTATAGTCTAGTCTATAGTCTAGTCTATAGTCTAGTCTATAGTCTAGTCTATAGTCTAGTCTATAGTCTAGTCTATAGTCTAGTCTATAGTCTAGTCTATAGTCTAGTCTATAGTCTAGTCTATAGTCTAGTCTATAGTCTAGTCTATAGTCTAGTCTATAGTCTAGTATATAGTCTAGTCTTTAGTCTAGTCTATAGTCTAGTCTATAGTCTAGTCTATAGTCTAGTCTATAGTCTAGTCTATAGTCTAGTCTATAGTCTAGTCTATAGTCTAGTCTATAGTCTAGTCTATAGTCTAGTCTATAGTCTAGTCTATAGTCTAGTCTATAGTCTAGTCTATAGTCTAGTCTATAGTCTAGTCTATAGTCTAGTCTATAGTCTAGTCTATAGTCTAGTCTATAGTCTAGTCTATAGTCTAGTCTATAGTCTAGTCTATAGTCTAGTCTATAGTCTAGTCTATAGTCTAGTCTATAGTCTAGTCTATAGTCTAGTCTATAGTCTAGTCTATAGTCTAGTCTATAGTCTAGTCTATAGTCTAGTCTATAGTCTAGTCTATAGTCTAGTCTATAGTCTAGTCTATAGTCTAGTCTATAGTCTAGTCTATAGTCTAGTCTATAGTCTAGTCTATAGTCTAGTCTATAGTCTAGTCTATAGTCTAGTCTATAGTCTAGTCTATAGTCTAGTCTATAGTCTAGTCTATAGTCTAGTCTATAGTCTAGTCTATAGTCTAGTCTATAGTCTAGTCTATAGTCTAGTCTATAGTCTAGTCTATAGTCTAGTCTATAGTCTAGTCTATAGTCTAGTCTATAGTCTAGTCTATAGTCTAGTCTATAGTCTAGTCTATAGTCTAGTCTATAGTCTAGTCTATAGTCTAGTCTATAGTCTAGTCTATAGTCTAGTCTATAGTCTAGTCTATAGTCTAGTCTATAGTCTAGTCTATAGTCTAGTCTATAGTCTAGTCTATAGTCTAGTCTATAGTCTAGTCTATAGTCTAGTCTATAGTCTAGTCTATAGTCTAGTCTATAGTCTAGTCTATAGTCTAGTCTATAGTCTAGTCTATAGTCTAGTCTATAGTCTAGTCTATAGTCTAGTCTATAGTCTAGTCTATAGTCTAGTCTATAGTCTAGTCTATAGTCTAGTCTATAGTCTAGTCTATAGTCTAGTCTATAGTCTAGTCTATAGTCTAGTCTATAGTCTAGTCTATAGTCTAGTCTATAGTCTAGTCTATAGTCTAGTCTATAGTCTAGTCTATAGTTTAGTCTATATTCTAGTCTTTAGTCTAGTCTATAGTCTAGTCTATAGTCTAGTCTATAGTCTAGTCTATAGTCTAGTCTATAGTCTAGTCTATAGTCTAGTCTATAGTCTAGTCTATAGTCTAGTCTATAGTCTAGTCTATAGTCTAGTCTATAGTCTAGTCTATAGTCTAGTCTATAGTCTAGTCTATAGTCTAGTCTATAGTCTAGTCTATAGTCTAGTCTATAGTCTAGTCTATAGTCTAGTCTATAGTCTAGTCTATAGTCTAGTCTATAGTCTAGTCTATAGTCTAGTCTATAGTCTAGTCTATAGTCTAGTCTATAGTCTAGTCTATAGTCTAGTCTATAGTCTAGTCTATAGTCTAGTCTATAGTCTAGTCTATAGTCTAGTCTATAGTCTAGTCTATAGTCTAGTCTATAGTCTAATCTATAGTCTTGTCTATAGTCTAGTCTATAGTCTAGTCTATAGTCTAGTCTATAGTCTAGTCTATAGTACAGTCTATAGTCAAGTCTATAGTCTAATCTATAGTCTAGTCTAGTCTATAGTCTAGTCTATAGTCTAGTCTATAGTCTAGTCTATAGTCTAGTCTATAGTCTAGTCTATAGTCTAGTCTATAGTCTAGTCTATAGTCTAGTCTATAGTCTAGACTATAGTCTAGTCTATAGTCTCTTCTATAACATAGTCTACAATCTAGACTAGTTTATAGTCTAGTCTATAGTCAAGACTATAGTCTGGTCTATAATATAGTCTGTAGACGTGTCTAGTCTAAAGTCTAGTCAATAGTCTTTTCTTGCCTGTAATCTTGGTCTTTAGCCTAGTCTAGTGAGGAAATGGTTTCCTTCCCCATTTTTAAATTCACATTCATCGAAACTATTCACAAACAACAGCAACAAATACAATAAAAATCCAACCTAGTTATCTACAAGCTAAAATCCAAAACTCTTACAACACTCTAAAGGAATAAAAATAGAAAAAAGCTCAAAGGAAAAAAAATGATCTGCAATAAAAAAATCTCAACAGAGAAATAAATGAAAAACGAACATGACACAAGATCAGCAACTGATAACAGGCTATTTTTTTCAATGTTCCATCATCATCATCCACAGACAGAGCGTTGTTGTAACTGTCTTCTTCAGTATCAACATCTCTAACCCTCTCCTGAAACTCATCTTAGAAAGAAGGAAAGGATTTAAACTCAACTAGACATGGAGTATTTGTAAAAAAATAAATATTTTTATATAAGTAGACCTATAGAAAATAAAATAGAAAAAACAAACATCAAGTACTTGCTACTTCTTGGCACTGGTCTGGAGTAAAATTATGTTTGCTTGGTTGTTTTTTGTTTCTTTTTCTATATTTTTCTTTCTTGAGATGGACAAAAAGCGACAAGATACTATTTAAGTGTTTGTTGCTTTTGTAATTGTTGTAATACACCTTCAACCTTTTTCTGCAACATTTCTAATAACAGCATCAGTAACAAGGAACAAAAATGCCAAGAAAATGATCTGAAGTAAACATCAGTTCAAAAGGAGTAAAAAATAAACATTTTCAACATGCAACACATTTAATCGTAGACGAAATGAATCTAAACAACTCAGCACTTGTTGAAAGACTTTAAGAATCTAAGCAAAATCTTAATGTAACAGCCACATCATTATGCATTTACTTAGTTGAAGTGTTGGAATTTTAGTACGACTTACTAAGTAACTTGTTATATATGGGACTAAAAGGAAAAGATTTATGTTCTTTGTTTAGGGGGAAACTGTTAAATGTTCGATAGTCTGTCGAATGTTTATAAACATGTTAAGTGTAGCGTGTGAAATCGGTTTAATGTAGTTTACGAACAAACTATATGTAGTCTATTAATATGTTTAAATAGGGACCATAGTCTAAGTAGATTATAGTCTCAGTAGATTACAGTCTGAGTAGACTATAATATGAGTAGAATATAGTCTAAGTATGCTAAAGTCCGAGTAGACTGCAGTCTGATAAGAATGTAGTTTTATTGCAATAAAGTCTGAAAAGACTATAGACTGAATAGATTAAAGTAAAGAGTAAACTATTGTCTGTGTAGATTATATTCAGAGTAGACTATAGTCTGTGTAGGCTATAGTCCAAGTAGACTGTAGCCTGATTAGAATATAGTTCAAGGTTATAGTTTGAGTGGACTGTAGTCATATTAGAATGTAGTCTGAATGGACTATAGTGTAGTAAGTTAGTTAGTCTAGTCTATAGTCTAGTCTATAGTGTAGTCTATAGTGTAGTCTATAGTCTAGTCTATAGTCTAGTCTATAGTGTAGTCTATAGTGTAGTCTATAGTCTAGTCTATAGTCTAGTCTATAGTCTAGTCTATAGTCTAGTCTATAGTCTAGTCTATAGTCTAGTCTATAGTCTAGTCTATAGTCTAGTCTATAGTCTAGTCTATAGTCTAGTCTATAGTCTAGTCTATAGTCTAGTCTATAGTCTAGTCTATAGTCTAGTCTATAGTCTAGTCTATAGTCTAGTCTATAGTCTAGTCTATAGTCTAGTCTATAGTCTAGTCTATAGTCTAGTCTATAGTCTAGTCTATAGTCTAGTCTATAGTCTAGTCTATAGTCTAGTCTATAGTCTAGTCTATAGTCTAGTCTATAGTCTAGTCTATAGTCTAGTCTATAGTCTAGTCTATAGTCTAGTCTATAGTCTAGTCTATAGTCTAGTCTATAGTCTAGTCTATAGTCTAGTCTATAGTCTAGTCTATAGTCTAGTCTATAGTCTAGTCTATAGTCTAGTCTATAGTCTAGTCTATAGTCTAGTCTATAGTCTAGTCTATAGTCTAGTCTATAGTCTAGTCTACAGTCTAGTCTATAGTCTAGTCTATAGTCTAGTCTATAATCTAGTCTATAGTCTAGTCTATAATCTAGTCTATAGTCTAGTCTATAGTCTAGTCTATAGTCTAGTCTATAGTCTAGTCTATAGTCTAGTCTATAGTCTAGTCTATAGTCTAGTCTATAGTCTAGTCTATAGTCTAGTCTATAGTCTAGTCTATAGTCTAGTCTATAGTCTAGTCTATAGTCTAGTCTATAGTCTAGTCTATAGTCTAGTCTATAGTCTAGTCTATAGTCTAGTCTATAGTCTAGTCTATAGTCTAGTCTATAGTCTAGTCTATAGTCTAGTCTATAGTCTAGTCTATAGTCTAGTCTATAGTCTAGTCTATAGTCTAGTCTATAGTCTAGTCTATAGTCTAGTCTATAGTCTAGTCTATAGTCTAGTCTATAGTCTAGTCTATAGTCTAGTCTATAGTCTAGTCTATAGTCTAGTCTATAGTCTAGTCTATAGTCTAGTCTATAGTCTAGTCTATAGTCTAGTCTATAGTCTAGTCTATAGTCTAGTCTATAGTCTAGTTTATAGTCTAGTCTATAGTCCTAGTCTATAGTCTAGTCTATAGTCTAGTCTATAGTCTAGTCTATAGTCTAGTCTATAGTCTAGTCTATAGTCTAGTCTATAGTCTAGTCTGTAGTCTAGTCTATAGTCTAGTCTATAGTCTAGAGTATAGTCTAGTCTATAGTCTAGTCTATAGTCTAGTCTATAGTCTAGTCTATAGTCTAGTCTATAGACTAGTCTATAGTCTAGTCTATAGTCTAGTCTATAGTCTAGTCTATAGTCTAGTCTATAGTCTAGTCTATAGTCTAGTCTATAGTCTAGTCTATAGTCTAGTCTATAGTCTAGTCCTATAGTCTAGTCTATAGTCTAGTCTATAGTCCTAGTCTATAGTCTAGTCTATAGTCTAGTCTATAGTCTAGTCTATGTCTAGTCTATAGTCTAGTCTATAGTCTAGTCTATAGTCTAGTCTATAGTCTAGTCTATAGTCAGTCTATTATAGTCTAGTCTATAGTCTAGTCTATAGTCTAGTCTATAGTCTAGTCTATAGTCTAGTCTATAGTCTAGTCCTATAGTCTAGTCTATAGTCTAGTCTATAGTCTAGTCTATATCTAGTCTAGTCTATATTCTAGTCTATAGTCTGGTCTATAGTCTAGTCAATAGTCTAGTCTATAGTCTAGTCTATTGTCTAGTCTATAGTCTAGTCTATAGTCTAGTCTTTAGTCTAGTCTATAGTCTAGTCTATAGTCTAGTCTATAGTCTAGTCTATAGTCTAGTCTATAGTCTAGTCTATAGTCTAGTCTATAGTCTAGTCTATAGTCTAGTCTATAGTCTAGTCTATAGTCTAGTCTATAGTCTAGTCTATAGTCTAGTCTATAGTCTAGTCTATAGTCTAGTCTATAGTCTAGTCTATAGTCTAGTCTATAGTCTAGTCTATTGTCTAGTCTATAGTCTAGTCTATAGTGTAGTCTATAGTCTAGTCTATAGTGTAGTCTATAGTCTAGTCTATAGTCTAGTCTACAGTCTAGCCTATATATCATTTAAAACTAATCAATTCTTGATTAATTTGAAAATCGATTAACTTTTGGTTATGAATACATATGTCCGCTATCATTATTATTTGTTAATGTGTAACAACTACAGATATCATGACTGATTCTCGTTGGGTCTGCTGGGGAGTACAAGACTTGTAATACAAATAACGCAAACTTTAAAATTAAAAACATATTAGTTGTTGTCAATGTTGCTGTTTATACCTTGCAACAATGAAAATAAAAACTAAACATCATTCTTGTCATCATCATCTATCTGTTATTTTTACCAAGTGGCAGGCAACAAATTAAATGAACACAGTTAAAAAAACATCTACAACAACAGCCACTAAAAGTATCAGCTACAATATGACAAAACAAAAGGATCAGTTAACTTGTAGGGAATATAATTTTTCCTGCTGCTGTTGTTGTTTTTAGGTATATTTTGTTCGGTTTAAATTGTCCATAGTAGATGACAATGTTAAGATGTGCCAACAACAACTGTCTTCTTTATTTTGTGTTTTTTGCTTTGTTTTTCGGGACTGTCTTTCTGTCTGTAGTTGTCATCTAAAAAATAGTAAAAACTCCTCTAAACTATCATGTTCTTGTGCGCTAAGTTTCATTTAATACACCATTCAAGTTGTAAGTAACTCCTTCTTATTAATCTTATACTCTTTTATTGTAGTAGTAGTAGTTGATGTTTTGTTATTGGATGTTATTGTTTTGTTTTTGCCAGAATTGGAGCTGTTGTTGCCATCTTTAACCTTTTCAACCTGAAATGACAAACAACAATGGCTTCAGCAACAAAAATAACAACGACAACAGCAGCAGCAGCAACGGTAATAAGTAGTAACCTTAACAAAATTGACAAATGTTTTGTAGATGGTGGCAACACCATTTTTTTAAAATTATTCTTGCAGCATTCAATGAGAACGGTGGTAAGGAATGTCAAAAGAAATCGTTAAAAAATAGAAAAATATATAGACTCAGACTATACTTTACACAGACTTTAGTCTCAGATAATAGTTTGTTCAGACTTTAGTCTATTTAGACTATAAAATATTCAGAATATAGTCTTAAAAACAAATTATTTTTATTTCTTTAAATTTATCTAATTGGTTTCCTAACACAGTTTTTTTTTAAACAATGGAAACTACCCATATACCGACATATAGTATCGTTAAAGTAATAAACAAATACTACTTCACAAAAAATAAAGAATAAACTTTAAATAAAAACCAAACACATAAAGGAACAAAAATTAACATTCGAAAAAATATCAAATGACGACAGTTTTAGGACGTCGTCTAATCTAAATGTCTACCTTGAAAAGATTTACTGCAAAAATTTATAAACCTGGTATAATATCTTTACATTTCTTTGCAACATTGATCTGACTTCAAAAAGAGGAAGACAGACAGACATACAGACAATCAGCTATAAAGAAAGATCATCTGTTGTTTGGCCGAAAAAAAGAAACAAAAACTGATATTTACTTTGTAATTTTGTTTGATTTTCTTTGCCATAGTCTTCTCTTAATTTCTGTTTTAGTACGACTATTTAAACATTTTGTCCGCCTTAATGTCTGTTCAGTTTACAAGTTGCTGCGATGTGTCTGTTATTTGTATGGGTTTTCAAAAGGTTTATTTTTTACGAAATTCAAGGCAAAAAGAAAAAGTTTGCAATCATCATAATTAAATGGTTATTAGTTGGTAAGCGTTTCGCGATTTGGTTTTAAATTTTTTGCTCTGGCAAGTTGACGGTAGGGTAATTAACATCACCATAATTAATATGAAAATTGATATGCAGTTATTAGACAGAGATCTAAAAGTAGGTATAGTAGCTTATATGTACATATGAAAGTATATTAAGTGAATAGAGAAAGGGAGTGGTGTATATTGACAAATGCTGTTACTTGTCCTAATTTTTGGGGAGTTTTGCATGGTGAGATTTTTTTCTTTTGAAAGAAAGTTTTGAAGAAAAATTATTTATAATTGTGGGGATAAATATGAAAATAGAGTACGGAAAATAGAGACAATAGACTATAGTCTAGTCTGTAGTCTAGTCTATAGTCTAGTCTATAGTCTAGTCTATAGTCTAGTCTATAGTCTAGTCTATAGTCTAGTCTATAGTCTAGTCTATAGTCTAGTCTATAGTCTAGTCTATAGTCTAGTCTATAGTCTAGTCTATAGTCTAGTTTATAGTCTAGTCTATAGTCTAGTCTATAGTCTAGTCTATAGTCTAGTCTATAGTCTAGTCCATAGTTTATTCTATAGTCTAGTCTATGGCCTAGTCTATAGTCTAGTCTATAGCGTAGTCTATAGTCTAGTCTATAGTCTAGTCTATAGTCTAGTCTATAGTCTAGTCTATAGTCTAGTCTATAGTCCAGTCTATAGTCTAGTCTATAGTCTATTTCAAAGTGTAGTCTATAATCTATTCTACAGTGTAGTTTATAGTATAATCTAGTTTATAGTCTAGTGCATAGTCTAGTGTATAATCTAGTCTATAGTCTAGTGTATATTCTAGTGCATAGTCTAGTGTATAGTCTAGTCTATAGTCTAGTTTATAGTCTAATCTACGGTATGGTATATAATGTAGTCTGTGGTCTAGTCTATAAGCCAGTCTGAAATTTAGTCTTTAGTGTCGTCAATAGTCTAGTGTATAGTCCGGTCTATAGCATAGTATATAATCTAGTCTATGGTCTATTCTATAAGCTAAAGTCTAATCTATAGTGTGGTTTATAGTCTATATTATATGCTATAGTCTAGTCTCTAACCTAGTATATAGCCTAGTCTAATTGTTTATTCGTAGTCTTCTATTTGAATAATTGTCTACTCTATATATATGCTAGTCCGTAGTGAAGTGTATAGTCGAGTCAATAGTTTTATCTATACTCCAGTCTACAGTTTTGTCTTTAGTCTAGTATATAGTTTTTTAAAACTTAAGTGTATTAAAGCTATACGCAACATATAGCAGCCAATTTTGTTTATAGTTGTAATCTGTTCTTGTCTGCTTCTTTCCCCATAAATAACTACCGATTTAATACGCTTAAAGAGGATTATATAAAGACATGTACTACATACATAACTAAATAAGCAACAATTTATGCAAACTGAAAAATTCTATAGAAATATTTAGCAAATTGCAGTATATTTATAAAATCCATAATTGATGCAATATAAAACTAAAAGTGATTTAGGGCAATACCCAAAATAAAAACGAGACAACAAAACTCTTTTAAAGAAATTTTTTTGATTTATAATGACGGCTTTTACTTTCATTACAAAAATGAAAAGCATGTTATTGTTTCGTTTTTTAATCTTAAGGAAATATTTTCTTTCAATAAAACTGATATCAGAACCATTAATACCCATCCCAAAAGAAAAACAAGAGTATTACAAGAGAAAGACAACAAAAAGTCATATCAATTTGAATTGAAATAAATACTTGTCCATAAAAACCAACCAACCCGTACATATGTACATACCACAACTGACATATTTGCTGGTACTTACGTAGGCCATGTTCGAATATCATCTTGTTGTTGAACAAATAATATCTGGTCTTTTTGAAATTTCCTTCCTCCTGTCTGTCCTCGATTATTTTTTATATGATAATTATAATGACCATGTTGCAGATGATGGCTGCTGCCATATTTAATGTTTATCATTTAAATGGGTCTTCTCTCTAAAAAGGTTATACATGTTTGACCCGCTTATTTTATTTAGTTATTTTTCTCTTCTACTTCCTCGGCATCTTCAGTTTTGTTGTTTGTGCCAATAAAAGAAATATGCGATCCTTGTTTCATTTTTCTGTTACGATCATTAATTTATTTCTCTGGATCGATAGTGTTGACGTCATTTTATTCACATTTCTTTAGAGCTGGCAAACAAGCGGGCACACAGTTAGGTTGCCAGCTATTAACATCCATACATACGTATGGCCAGCATCCCAACCAGATGCAAATTTTTTGTTTTATCTTACATTGCTCTTTTTTATGATTATGGCATAATAATGTTTATTCGTAAGTATGTTTTTATTTGTAGGTTGTTGTCTTATATTTTCGATTTTGTTTTCTGCTATATTTTTGCCCATTTTATTTTGATTTTTTTCTTTTGCTTTTATAGTGTTTTCATTTTCATTCCAATTTAACTTCTTTATCAGAATGAAAGTAAAATTAATGTCATTTATATTTATTAGCTTCTTTTTTGTGTGTTTATATGTTTTTTAACTTTTAGGTAAGTTTTGGTATGTGGGTAATGTCTTAGGGCTTGTAACATTGCTAGAATAGAATAGTTTAAAATTTTATCATTAAAATATATTTGGAATTAAGTCTATAGTCTAGTCTATAGTGTAGTCTAGAATTTAGATTATAGTCTAGTCCATAGTCTACTCTATAGTCTAATATATAGTCTAGTCTATAGTCTAGTCTATAGTCTAGTCTATAGTCTAGTCTATAGTCTAGTCTATAGTCTAGTCTATAGTCTAGTCTATAGTCTAGTCTATAGTCTAGTCTATAGTCTAGTCTATAGTCTAGTCTATAGTCTAGTCTATAGTCTAGTCTATAGACTAGTGTAAAGTCTATTCTATACGCTAATCTATAATCTATTCTATGGACTAGTCTATTCTATAGTCTGTAAGGTTTTTTGTTGTATTTGTTTAAATGTTAAAGAATGTGTAAAAAGAAATTAAAACCTTGTTCTCCTTATAGTCTATAGTCTATTCTATAAACTAGTATAGTATATTCTATAGGCTAGTCTATAGTCTATTCTATAGACTAGTCTATAGTCTATTCTTTGGACTAGTCTATTCTTTGGAATAGTTTATAAGTATCGGTTCATAATTGACGCATATAAAGGTCCTCTTCAGAAAATTACTCATACGCTCACGGTTTAAAAATTGAATAAACATATTTTGTTCTTAAAAATTAATATTTTGTTAGTTCAAAAGAGCTCGTTCTATAATTTACTTAATTCATATTCTAAATATCACTCTGATGTTTGATGGTGGGTATATGTGATTCGGTACAGCCAAATATCGCATCACATTGGGTTTTCATTAAATAAATTTCTTTGTGTATGCGATTACTGAAATACGCAAGAAAGATCTGTGTAAAATTATGTATAAATATATTAATAATTGCGATTGATGACTTTTTTTTACTCATGTTGGGTTTTTGTTGTGGACTTTTTCTTCTCTTTTGTGGCAGAAATTTTCGGGTACATTTATTTTCGGGCTGATTAAACTTGTATGCCCAACATTTATTAGTCACACAGACAGACGGACGGACGGTCCGTCGGTGTGGCTAAGTTTTTTTTAGTGTTATTTTTTTTATTTTAAACAAGTTTTTTTAGTTATTGTATTTTTTTTTATGTATTTCAAACTATAGGGAAGTGTTGCCACCTGGTGTGTCATTGATTTGAATTTGCAATTATTATAGCTGTTGTTGTTATTACTATTAATATTATTATTACATTTAAAAATAATAATCATATTTCATTATAATTATCATATTAATTAGAAATTTATTAACATTTATTTTAGTTGGTTGTTGTCGGTCAGCAACAAACAACATTTCAACAGCAACAGCATCAGTTAAGCAACTTTTCAATTGCTTGTTAAATTGAAATATTTTATGTTGTAATTGTTGTGTTATAAGATTTAAATGAAGTATCAATTTTAAAATCAGCAAGCGTCTTTATTTTCATATAATTTTATTTTATTTTTTTGAGATTTTTAACTTTCACCATTTTATTCGATACATTGTTTCTTTAGCAGAAGTTAAGAAATCCTTTTCCTTGTGGGCGTATTGCTATGAATTGTTTGTCAGTTGATTATGAGTGAGTATGTGTGTGTGTAAGTATGTGAGTAGATCGGGTGGCAGTGATTCGTTGATAATGATATGTCAGTGATGGCAATGATCATGAAATAGATAAACAAATGTATAAAAGAACTCAAGAAATTAATACTGGAATACATTTTTATACCCTACACCACTTTAGTGGGGAGGGTATATTGGGTTTGTGCTGATGTTTGTAACATAGAAAAATTTTCGTCCAATACCCACCTTAAAGTATACCAATCGGCTTAGAATCATTTTCTGAGTCGATTAAGCTATGTCCGTCCGTCCGTCTGGCCGGCTGGCTGGCTGACTGTCCATGTAAACCTTGTGCGCAAGGTACAGGCCGCAATTTTGAAGATAATTAGATGAAATTTGGCACACACGCTTTCTTTTGCCCAGGGACGAAGCCTATTGAAAATGGTTAAAATCGGTCCATTATTTCGACTAGCCCCCATACAACCGTACCCCCCAAATAGGGCTTTTTGGCTTATAATTAATTTAAATGATCTATTATATTAACAAAAGTCGACAAAACTTAGTTTTATAGAACTTTAAATGACACTACCGATTTTTGTAATGATCGGGCTTCATTTGATCTAATGACTTAAAGGTCAAAATCCACTTACAAACACTAATAAACACTAATAGTCGGCTACGCCCATCTATACATTCATACTTGTTTTAAAACAAAATCTGTTTAACAATTTTTTTTTTCGATTAAAAAAATCTTTTTTAAATCTGAGTTTTGTGCTAAATATTAATTTCACTTTTTAATTATATTTAAACTCATAAAGGGCATATAAACGTGACAACACGTTTGATAATCATTTGATACTATTTTTTATTTTTCGAATTAAAAACCAATGGTTTTAACAACATTTTTTTGTTTAAATTTTTTACATCTGACTTATTTGCCTTACGATTTCCTATTTCATCATTTTGTGGTTAAAAATATAGAATTTAATGCGAGAAAATTTATTGAATTAAAAAATAAAGATAACACATAAGAAAATTCCACAAATTCTAATTTAATATCTATTGCTTAGGTGACGTGAAAATTTTAGCACTAACTATATTGAGGGAGAATTAAATATGTATTAAGTAAATTAAATATATATGAAAAATAAGCAGTGATTTTATAAAGAATTTCTAAAGAGATGATTTGGAGGATTTTTTTCCAAAGTAATGTTTTTACAAATATTTCATTAAAATTTATTTTTTCTCTCAAAATTTGTTCTCTTTATTCAAATCCCATGATAACTTTAAACATTATTTAGGAAATTTTTAAAAGCTATTTTATCCCGAAACTTTTCGGATTATGGCATGGTACCTAACGAACCGCAACGAAAGTTATTTAGGATCCCCTGTCACAACCTATGGCGGATACATGAGATCCAAATTCGAAATTAAAATTCAACAACATTGAAATAAAATTTCGCTTTCAAAACTTATTTAGTGAATTAGGAGTCGGATATGAATATACTATTTCGGTGCTACATTCAATCTCTCTCAAGTCATTCTGGACGAACTCGGTCAATACAGGCACTATTCAGTGTAAACAGTGCAGTTCTGTCTAAAGAGACTCTAGTCTATCTGCAGAGAACCTAGTCTGTCTCAAATTAGTATAGTCTATCTGAATGTACAAGAGTAAGACTGAACAGACTCTAGACTGTCTGATCAGACTTCAGACTGTCTGAACAGACTCCAGACTGTCTGAACAGACTCTTGTCTATCTGAACAGACTCTAGTCTGTCTTAACAAACTCTAGACTATCTGGACATACTCTAGATTGACTGAACTGGCTCTAGTCTGCCCGAACAGAGGTAGTCAATCTGAACAGACTCTAGTCAATCATAAGAGTCTCAAGTCAGTCTGAACAACCTCCACTATGCAGGCTCCAGTCAATGTCTAGGCTCTAGTCTACTGGACAGACTCTAGTTTACTAAACAGACTTTAGTCTGTTTAAAAGTTCTTTAGTCTGCCTAAACATACTCTAATCTGTATAAGCAGACAACTTAGTTAGTTTGTTCGTTAGTTAATTATTTAGTTAGATCGTTAGTTAAATAGTTAATTAGTTGGTTAATTATTTAGTATTTAATTAGTTAATTACTTAGTTAGTTATTAAGTTATTTAGTATTTAGTTAGTTAATTACTTAGTTATTTAGTTATTTAGTTATTTAGGTTTTTAGTTATTTAGTTATTTAGTTATTTAGTCATTTAGTTATTTAGTTATTTAGTTATTTAGTTATTTAGTTATTTAGTTATTTAGTTATTTAGTTATTTAGTTATTTAGTTATTTAGTTATTTAGTTATTTAGTTATTTAGTTATTTAGTTATTTAGTTATTTAGTTATTTAGTTATTTAGTTATTTAGTTATTTAGTTATTTAGTTATTTAGTTATTTAGTTATTTAGTTATTTAGTTATTTAGTTATTAGTTTTTAGTTAGTTAGTTGGTTAGTCAGTTAGTTAGTTAGTTAGTAAGTTAGTTAGTTAGTCAATTAGTAAGGAATTACTTTATGAGCATTACTTCAGAAGTACTGTAGTTGGAATCATGGAAAGTGCCATCTGTTCTCCGACAAGCTTATCTTTGCTTCTGCATATCTCTTTCAGTAATCCCATGGAGTGCGTCTATGGAAGTTTCTTTTTTTTGGCTGGGATGCCTTATCAGTAAATCCATAACATAGATCCATACGGCTTTTTTGTTTAGAAACTCTTCAAATTATATACATTAATATCAACCTATTAATTTTTGCTTCTGTAGATTAATTAGTTTAAAGTATCATATAAATATTTACAAATTTATTTAAAATAAATTCAACACCATTAATATTTTTTACAAAACCATCCATCAATTAATTATCACCACATTACAAGTCTATGGAAATAATCTATATTTATAATCAATAAACATAAATTACAAAAAAATAAAAAAGAAAAAAAAAATAATATGAACCTGTATTTCAATTGGCATGAGAAACTGTCAAAGCTTTAACAAAGTACTAAATTTTCCTCCTATATTTCTATGATTTGTTTCATTGTTTTTGTAATTTTTATTTATTTTTTCTTCCAATTTATATACATTTGGAAAACGTGTAATAAGTTGCAACTCGTATTACGCTGCTTGCTGTTAATTTGTATGTAATCGATATGAAAACGTTAAGGTGTTTCAAAGTGTGGTTTGAAAAAAAACGTATTTTGTGATTTTTTTTATTATTTACTATTTAATACCAATCACATACTTGCACACACACATATATTTAGAGATGAAAATTCATTTAGTTTTTTTTTTCTTATTTCGCTATCGAAATGAAAACTATGCCTCTAAATGTTAGTTTTTTTTGTTTGTTTGATTTTTGTTAGACATTCGTGTTTTTATTTTTTGTTTGTAATGAAATATCAATAAATGAATTATTTAACATTTTAGTTATTGGGTTTTTTTCTATGGATTTTTATTTAATTTTAATTATTTTAGTTTTTTTTTTTGTGTTGATTTTAACAACAAAACTGCACTTGAACTGTGATATTTGATTTCATGTGAAGTTTAAAAAGATAATTTTTTTTGTTGTTTTTTGGCCAAAAACACCACATGCGGTGGTGGGTGGGTTCGAATGACGAGAGTTAAAGTTAAAAAAAAAATTCACATATAAAAATTGTATATGTTTAATTACAGTGGAGCACAAATATGGCAAAGACAATATTGAGCTTTAATTGAACTATAGCTTAGCCTTGGTTTTCTTACTACTTTTTGTTTTGTTTTCCACTGTATGTGGAACATAATACGACTCCATATATGAACAAGAAGAAAAATATAAGATTCGAAGTCAAAATATACAAAAAAAAAAAAAAAAATCCAACCAGACAAAACCATATAAACCAAACCAAAGCAAATACTGCAAATTTGTTTACTGGTTTTAGTATTTTAATCCAAAAAATCTCTATGTTGACTGAAGTATGAAATGTAATTCACAAGTTTACTGTAGTTTTTCTTTTCCATCTAACTGTCTGTCATAGTTGTACTTGTATAAACCTAGAAATTGCCAAAAGTACTTATGAATGTGTGTGATTGTTCAAATACATTAGTTCAGTGTGGGTTGTTTCATCCACTTGTAGTTGTTGAAAAATTCCAACTGAACCCAGCAGTCCCAAACTGACCACTTAACCTACCACTTGTGGTGGCCCCTAGCCACCTGACTACCCAGGTGACCAACCATTTTAACATGAGCTTGTCCTACGAGGACAATCAATCGTCACAATACACCCTACAAAGAAACAGTAAAGAGACGATTGCCTCTGCTCTCGCTTACAAAAGGGACACTAAAGTGACGACAGTCTTCATTCTAGATTACAAAGAGTTTATTTGTGACGAAATACCAAAAACATACGAATAGGAGCCAGACAGGTGGTAGGATATTAATGGAACTAAAATGTAAAAATTTCAAGTGTCTACTCTCTAGAATACTATGGGACAATAATGTGACGATTGACCCGAAAAATATAAATTTGAATCAACCAGATCGTGGCATATTAGTAGAAAGTAATAATCATTTTTCCAAAAGATGGGTAGAATAACTACTTTCAGAAGTACAAAAAAAAAGAACAACTTTTAAGAGTATAATCTCTAGGTTACTTGAAGACAGTAAAGAGACGACTGTCCCCGCTCCCGCTTACAAAAAGACACTAAAGTGACAAAGGGTACATTCGTGACGAATGACCCAAAACATACGAATTACGACCATCCAGGTGGTTAACTATTAGTGGAAATTACGGTCTTTTTCGTATGAATTGACTCTTTGTCAAACTGCTGAGAAACAAATCAACCATATGCATATACATGCATATGCACATTTTTCAGATAACATAATAAAATACAAAATTATATTGCATCGAAGGTACTGACGAAACTCCGCCGACAATTGTTATTTTTATTGAACTTCATCAATATTTTAGTTACTGAAAACATTTATATGTTTATGACAATTATAAATTCGAGAAGGTTCTCTGAAAAATAATTATTTTTACAACAAATAAATAATGATAATTATGTAAATATATATTTAATCACAATATGTTAAGTTATTATATTAATAATGATCATAATATGATATTTCTTGATAGTAAAAATTATTATAATATGTTTTAAATTTAACCATAATTCTAACCATAATATGTTGCTCTTAGATTATGGTTACCACAACCATATTTTTTCTCTGCGTGTGCAAAGGGGATTAAAATAAATATGGCGCCCACAGGTCTTATCGACAGCCAGATGTAAATTAGGTCAATATCAGATGATAAAGTAAAATCAGAATACTATATTGGATTTTAGAAGAGCTCTAACTAAATACTTTATCAGAGATAAAGTTTACAAAATATGGGTACCAGGACACTTAGGAGTAGTCACCAACAACGGACTAGCGAATGTAATATTATTAAAGGGAAGAGACTTTGAGGTAGATGAACTGAAATATTGAAATGGTAGTTAGAAGCACAAAGATCGTATGACTCTAACGAGAGCTCTAACTGAATACTCTACCAAAGGTTAAGTTTACATCATATGGGTACCAGGCCACTTATGAGTAGTCGGCAACGGCAGAGTAGAGAATGTAATACTATTAAACTGTAGAGAGTTTGAGGCAGATAAACTGAAATATTGAAACGGAAGTTAGAACCACAAATATCCTATGGAATGATCGTAACGATAGTTCTAACTGAATACTCTTCCAAAGGTTAGGTTTACTTCATATTGGTAGTCGGCAAAGAAAGAGCAAGTGTAATAGCATTAAAGGGAAGAGAGTTTGAGGTGGATTGAAACGATAGATAGAACAATATAGATCATATAGGATGACACTAATGAGAGCTCTAACTGAATACTCTCGCAGACGATAAGTTAACAGGCCACTTGGGAGTAGTAACAGGCCACTTTGGAGTAGTCGGCAAAGAAAGAGCAAATGTAATAGCAAAAAGCTCTTAGGTATTATAGCACGTATTCTGAGTTAACATACATGATTGTGGGTAGAGTTTTACATAACAGGACTTGCGGATTAAGGCGAATAAAGAACATGTATAGTAAAGTTAAATCTGAAGACTGTATTGGATTGTAAAACAGCTCTAACCTCTAACTCTCTCAATGAAAAAGCGAATGTAATAGCATTCAAGGGAAAGGAGTTGAAGGTAGTTAACCTAACTGTTGCAAAACTTTTAACTACACGAAAGACAAAATTTGAAATATGAGTAACGAGAGCCAGAGGTCTCCTCTCAATAAGAAATTCTGAGGTTAGTATGACAGTATGTATCTTGAGTGAACTCATAGGATTATGTTTCTTCTATGCATAATTAAACGTGAGGATTAAAACGAATGTAGATCATGTATAGAGGGGACTGTGAAATTCTGAATCATTTTCTTTATCATTTTAAGGCTTTCGCAGATACTAGCTCCAAAATTTTTGGTAAATGATATTATCACGTAGGTATATAGCGTCCCTGAATAATAAGAAATTTCATAGGAATTACGTCGAGGAAAGTAGTGTAAACAGGCCCAATAGTGGTAGTTACAACCTTCTATCAAGATTGCTGTTTGAATATTTCAAGCTTTAGTTAAGTTTGACAACAACCTTTATGAAAATGCCTTAAATTTTTAGCCTTCAAACTTGTTTAGGTGACCTGAATTATCTCGGTTTTCCGTGAAATAAGGCTTTGAAGTTCATAATTATGTTTAAATACTCGTATTACATGAAAAGGCTGCAAAATCAAGTTCATATGCAAAATTTCATTGAATTATCTGAAAAGTTGCGACCTGTAGTTTGATTACAAAGTTTACAAGCCCTATTCGGGGGTTCAGTTGTATGGGGGGTAGGTGAAATAATGGACCGATTTTAAGCATTTTCAATAGGCTTTGTCCCTGAGACAATAGAAGATCATATACCAAATTTCATCAAAATTGCGACCTGTAGTTTGATTACAAGGTTTACATGGACGGACAGACAGACGGATGGACGGACACAACTAAGTAATTCGACTCAGAGAATGATTCTGAGCTGATTGGTATACTTTAAGATAGGTGTAGGACAGTAGGACAATACGTTACAAACATCAGCACAAACCCAATATACCCACCCCATTAAAGTGGTGTAGGGTATAAATGAATGGAATAAGTACCGTAGATATAAGTATGATTTTATGTATGGCATTACTAAACTACTTACAAATGCTGGAAAATTTTTAAACCGTTTACTGAATAGCAAGTTGTCGATTAAGTTATTACCAAGTTTTTGCTGGGAATATACGGGGAAGTTGGCTCTTTTGTTATTAAAAGTTTTCATATGTTTTTTGTATTGTATTAACTATGCAAAGAAATTTTATAATTTTATGTATCTAAAAGTCCATCAGATAATTTGTAGTTAATTTTGAAATCTTCAATTGCATACAAATTCCTTAAATAAAACCTGCTGCACTTTTAACAACAGTGATGGGCAGTTATATTTTAACACATATAAGTTTAATTGAGAAAATATATTTGAAATAACTTGTAACTTTTTCTTAGCTTTACACTTGTTAATGGTTTTTCTATAAAAGTATCCTTAGCTGTCATTTAACACACACACACACACACATATACATTAACTAAGCTCCTCTATCAAAGTTCAACAATGTTTAGTTACATTTTTGTCTATTAATTTTTGTTGACTTTTCCACTTTAACAGTAGCAAACATGATCGTTTAACATGACACTAAACACAATGCAACATTAGGCAAACAGGCAGGCAGCAGCATGTAAAGAAGTTTAAAGGAATTAAATCTTAATTGAAAAGAAAGATATCGACATGTTGGTTACATGATAATAAAATAAATAGTTCTTATTTAAAACTAGAATTTGAAATTTTAATAAAACTTTTTCTTAATAAATTCATACCTTTAAATCACTGATTTTTATGTAAATAAAAAAATAACACTGAAAATATTTATAAACAAAGTTTTTTCTTCTAAAACTCCATGAACTTTAACATAAATACTAAAAAAATATCTTGCACTAAAACTAACCGACACCTTAAAATGCTACAGCTACAAATAATCATGGATAGCTATTTATATTTGCAGCAAACTTAATATATCTTTCCGTAACCTTAGCTATACATATCACCCATATCCATTCTCATAGAAAACATTGTGTGTTAACATCAATTAAAATCAGTAATTTACAAGCAAAATTAGAAATCCTCTGGCAGAAAAAAAAACTTCTATTGTTAAATTATTTTCCAGCAAAACAAAAGATTTTTTTTATTGCAATTATACTAGAAAAAATGGAAAAAAATATATAACCAATAAATTTTCATTTAGTTAAGTAAGCAATTTTCATTCAAGCTTACAGCTTTAATTTTTTCTTCGACTTTTATTTTTTGTTTTTTATACCCTACACCACTTTAGTAGGAAGGGTATATTGGGTTTGTGCTAATGTTTGTAACGCACTATAGTAATGGTCCTATAACCACCTTGAAGTATACTAATCGGCTCAGAATCATTTTCCGATTCAGCTATGTCCGTCTATCCATCTGTCTATGTAAACTTTGTAATTAAACTACGGATCGCAATTATGAAGATATTTTAATGAAATTTGGTACATGGTACATGAGACGAAGCCTATTGAAAATGGCTAACATCGGTGCATTATTTCACCTAGCTCCCATATAACTAAACCCGTCAAATAGGGCTTTTAAGTTCACAATTATATTTAATATACTCGTATCTTGACAAAAAGCTTGAAAACCAAGTTCTATTCTAGCCTTGATGTCCCTCATGAACTCTATAATTTTATGGCCTCATTTGACCCTAGTCCCTCTAAAAAGCCCCCATCAAAATTTTACTTAAATATCCACAGTTTTGTTAAACAGTAAATGGCTTAAGTATATCTGAGGCAAGGTACAATTCAACTATTTATTATGAAAACTAAATCACATTTTATTCGTATACAGGTGTAGGGAATTATATGGTCGACCTCGCCCGACTATAATTTCTTTCTTTTTTTGGGTTAAAAAATGTATTCATGTCATCACTATCATATATTGGAGAAAAATAAAGAAACTAAAAAAAATATAATGTTCTTTGGCAAACACTGAGAACTTTATTGACGTCTTAAAAGTTGCGTTTGTGATACACATATATCCTAATTAAGTTCTATAACGAACTTTGTCCATTGTACACAAAACGACATGTCAATAGACACATACACATTTATATTCTAATTAAGTTCTATGACGACACGACTATATCCATTGTACACAAACGAAAAACAGTCAAATGTCTGAAATTCTTCACAAATAATCATTATTAGCTTAGTCCACATGTATATGCTTCATAAGAATCGACATTTTTACAGAAAACTTCACTAGAATTGGCCTTTAAAATTTGTGTTAACTGTTTTTACAAATAGCAATTTTATCAAAGATTTACTCAAGCCCCTTTATATGTTTGTATTAGTATCGACATTATAACTGCTTATAACTGCTACAGGTATTATTTCATAAACATCTAAGTCCATAAATGGGGTCAATCACATTTCAAAGATAACATTATACTAATTTCTATAGTACAGACTTATCAATAGATTAGTAAATAGATAAGTCCACAGACTAGACCAGTTTCTAACAAATCCACAATCCAAGAACACATACTAGTTCATAGTCTATAGACTTGATCAGTTACTAGACCCTACTTTAGTCAATAGCCTAATTTAAAGGTTTCCAAATCGACTAGTAAGTGAATTAGCTCATAGGCAAGTTCAGAGTATAGTCAGTCCATTAACTAGTTCATATCATAGTTTATAAACTAGTCCATAGAATAGCCCACAAGCTAGTTCATGGAATTTTTAATAGACTAGTCCATAGACTAGTTCATTTACTACTCCATAGATGAAAACATATACTAGTCAGTGCACTAAATAGTCCATAGATAAGTTCTTAGTTAGTAATTCAGAGACTAGACCTGTTACTAGTTCAAAGACCAGTTCATAGGCTGGTCATAGAGTAAGTTTATACAATCAGAGTATAATCAGTCCATTAAGTAGTTCATAGCATAGTACATAATCTAGTCCAAAGGATGGCTCATAATCTATTTCATAGAATTTTTAATAGACTAGTCCTTAGACCCCTTCATATTACTAAATAGAACATAGATAAATTATTATTAGTCATAGAGAAGACAAATGAATAGACTAAACTGTAAACTTGTCAATCGACTAGCCCCCATAGGCATGATCATAGAATTACGGAATAATCGATATGAATGTCAATGGACAAGTTCCATTAGCCATAGACGAGTTTATAGGCTTCCCCATATACTAGTAAAACACTAATCAATTGATTATTTTGCACACTGGTTCATAAACTAAACTATGTGTTAGACTAGTTAGTAGTCCATAGACTAAGCCTTTCACTACACTGCCGTCTAGAACGCTTGCTAGTTCTAGTCCATAGACTAATTTATAAGCTAATCAAGAGATAAGATTGGTTGATAGACTAAATAATAGGCTTGTGAATCAACTACTTAATTGATAAGCCCATATGAAAGTAAGAAATTATAGTAGAGCGAGGCCGACTAGTATAATACCCTACAACTGTTACAAGAAGTAAAATGGATTTAGTTTTCATAATAAAACATTTAAGTTGAATTGTACCTTGCCTCAGATATACTTAAGCCATTTATTGTTGAATATAACTGCGGACATTTAAGTTAAATTTTAAAGGGGCTAGGGATCAAATGAAGCCCTATAATTATAGAGTTCATGACGGTCATCAAGGCTAGTATAGAACTTGGTTTTGCAGCTTTTTGTCGATATACCAGTGTGTTCAGTTGTGTGGAGGCTAGGTGAAATAATGGACCGATGTTAACTAGGCTTCGTCTACGGTACCATAGAAGATCATTGATAGATGAAATAATGGACCGATCTTAACCATTTTTAATAACCTTCGTCCCTGACGCAATGGAAGATCATGTAAAATTGCGACCTGTAGTTTGAGTACAAGGACGGACATAGCTAAATCGACTCAGAAAATGATTTTGAGCCGATTGGTATACCTTAAGGTAGGTATAGGACCAATATTATTGTGCGTAACAAACATCAGAACAAACCTAATAAACCCTCCTCACTAAATTGGTTTAGGGTATAAATAGTTCACAGAATAATCCCTAATCCACATTATAGTCCACTGACTAGTTCACAGAATCGCCTATAGTTTAGTATATAGACCAATCTATAAAATTGTTAGATGGCAGTCCAATATATATGGACTAGTCCATAGAATAGTCCGTAAAATGGTTCATATATTTTGGAAAATATTTTACAAATTTTTTTTTATAGAAGTGAAAGGTTAATAACTCGAAAATACTCTAACAGATTTTTAAAGATACTGTGAAATCTTGTCACTACAGGGATGGGTACATTAAGTACAAACAATGGTTGCTATCTATAAATATAGTTTTTTTTCATTATTTTCTTTAACATTTTATTACAATACAAATTTCGTTGCATAAAAAAAAACAATAAACTTGCACATTCGAACATACTCATGTTGTATAGAGTTTTGCTTTTGTCATGTTTGTAAGTTAAGATGTTCATGCAGCTGCGTCTAATATTTTTTGTTGTTGTTGTATGTTTTTTTGTTACGGTTGTTGGTGTACATTTTTGGTAAAACTACTTGTACATGATAGCCGTAAAACTATAGAAGATATTATGTCGCTGACGCTTAGAATGATGATCATCATCAGCAACAGCAGGTAACATAATGATTTCATAAGATGTTTTTTTTTGTAGTGTAGTTGTTTTTCCGTATAGCGGGTGTATATAAGTGGAGGTGTGGTAACTTATTGCATTTTTGAGCAAATTTAAACGTCACAGCAAAAGAGCATGAAACATGATGCTCTGATGATCATTTAAAATAACACGCTTTCTCTTTATTGACATGGTTCTAAAGTTTAAATTTTTGCTTTAAATTTTAATAGAATTTTATATTATTCTTTAAATCCTTACTCTTAAATCTACACCCTTTTTTGTATAATTCTTTAAAGTAGTTTTATATTATTTTTTTTATATATTTTCCTGTAAAAACTAAACATGACAAAGTCATGCACTGATTATGTTATAAACGACTTGAAGATTTATTATTTTAAAATATCTGAATTAATATTTTGTTGTTTATTTTTTGTTTGTTTTTGTGATTCGTTATTATTCGCTAATTTTCAAATGTGTTGTTTTATTTATATTTTTCTGTAGGAAATATATGAAAATTTATATAATTTAAAATGAACTCAAGGGAAACAGAAAAAAACTAAACTTTTTTGTTTTGTCGACAAAATTTGATACATTTCAATTTTATACTTCCGTGGGAGTTGGTTACATTATGAAATGTTTTGTTTAAAAGTTTTAAAATAATTTTACTAAGCAGTTATTAATTTAATTTTACAATAGAATACCTGATGCATAAACGATTTTAGAAGGTTGTTTATGTATGTATTTATGTATATTTTCTAATACGCCGTTAGAAATTTTAACATTCAAGGAAGTTTTATCACATGAGACGATTTTAAACAGAAATAGGCAAATAGTAAAAACTCTACTCTTTAACTTGTTTTGTTCATATCAGCAAAGAGCTCTCTTGTTATCTTTCATTCACGCGCATCCATTGTCACACATGTATAAACAACTAAAAGCATTCAAAGAGCAAATTGCTTACTCTTTGCCATTCCTTGGTTAATGTATGAGAGTAAGAGCTTGTTGCTTAACTATTCTCTAAAATTTTGAAGTTCATCAATCGGTTAATGTTGATAAGCTGATTGATATTTGAGGCTATACTTCGGTGTAAATATAATAACACTATTTCTTGGAAGCTTTATTGTAAGGTCCCAATATTGGTTCCGAAATATTGGTGAAAATTCATTGTACAGAGATCAGTTAGAGAATACATATCAGTCAGACATTCGTCAGAAACCATTCGTAAAACTATACAAAATTTAACGAATGGTTTCTGTGATGGTAAACCTGGTCCACTAAGAATATGCACTGCTTACTGTTTTCTTTGTTGTCTTTATTCTTATGGGATTCTCTTGTCCATGTTTTCACTGCAGCTATTGTTGCATCAATTGCTTTTGAATTTGTTAGGTTATCATTCTCAAGATTCCCACCCTTTACAGAACGTACATTCGAATTTAAAGGCAGAAGCATGGCAAAGACTTCCTACAAATATTTGATCTAATCTTTTGCTGGATCATGATTATCTGCAAGTAACTGGCGTATGTGTCCAGTATATGTATAATGATGACGGGTCCGCCTTTGTTGAACTCGCAGGAAGATAAAACATGTTCAGCTAAAGCTCCACCTAATAAGATTACTAAAATGGGAGTATCATCAGGGTCCTCTTTTTCTGTAAAAGACTTTCACCACGGTTAAGTTAGAATTTTGGTTCCCCTACAGGTTACCTTGATGAAACAATGATTTGTCATGATGTCGAAACAGAGAATCACACAATCTGGTACTACGGGAATCGTTAGAACATACAACAAAATTTCGGATTATGTTCTGTAACGGTCTTTGGAGAGGTGTCTTCTTGGTGCAAGTGATTATTGTGTTTTAAACCCCAATTCGTGGGAAGAGAATGACGAATAAAAGATTTATACTCTGTAAATCCTATGATTCGTGAGAAATTTTGTAGTGTTGGCGAGACCTCAGAGGATGTTTCACCGGGACATGTTTTCCTGGTGAACGACCGTCATCTTGGTGATTTGCAATGCCGGAATAAAGAGTTGCTACCAGAACCTGTAGTCTGCCGAGACTTTAAACTAGTGATGTCATTTAACAACTTGAACTTTCCTTGGAATGATTTGACATAGAGTCGAACGAGAGAACCACATGATCTAAATGAGGTTCCTTTGGGGTCCACGTTGTGACTGTGGTTATAACCCAAATTCGGGAGAATTGTGAGTTGATGTTTAAAGACTGAAGCACGGTGAAGTCCATATTTCGAGAAAACTTCGGCGCTGTTGCCGAAGACAACAGATACCCCACAGAGCATTGACTGTGTGACTAATCGCTGAAAATGAGTTGTTATTAAATGTACATGATGTATGTACAAGTGATATCTGTTCATGGAGTTGTACTTTGGTCTATCGCAGGCGCGTATCCATGGAAGGAAAGGGTGCCGTTGCAGATTCGTGACTGTAAACGGAAGTGATGCTTGCATCCCGAAAGTTAAGCAACGGATCAATAATGGTCAGAGATTAAATAGCTCAAGCCACATGCGTGTAAAAAAACACAATAGGACTGTGTTGAGTCTTCGCAGAAACTTAGTTAGTAGTTGAAAAATACCACGATAAGATAAGTCAAAAAGGCAGGCGTTGACGTTAAGCACTTCGAAATTCAGAAGTTGAAAAAGACCACCCTGAAATATGCAAACAAGTCAGGCGTTGACATAAAACACCTCGTCACTCATCCCATAGAGAAGTGGTTGTGTCTTAAAAATCAATTGGTGTTAACTGTATAGAATAGAAAAGAACATAAAGTTTGCAGGCCTTATCCACCCGTATACCTAGAGTGTGGTGAGTTGTCACGGAACATCACCCAGTGGTTGGATAACACTATTGTGAAATAGTCAAACAAGGCTGGCGTTGACGTGAAGCACGTAAAGCATCCCATAAAGAAGTGGCTGTGGGACTAAGTGTTTATGATAAAGAATGAACATAGCATTAGCAGGCCTTACTCACTCGTATGCCTATGGTTTGTCGGTGTTGTATCGGGTGAATAAGAAATGTTCTAGGTTGTGATACTATTGAATTTTTCTTCCTTAAGCGGGTATGTTCAGGGTTTACCCTATTTTTATACGATTTACCACAAAGTGTTTTCCGGGAGTCCTTGGCTTATTTAATGGATTTGTGTTTTAATCTAACTGCCACATATCTAAATGCTGTTGCTAAGTGAACCGAAAGAGGTCTATTGCAGGCGCAAATCCATGGGGGAAAGGTACTGTTATCGACTCAACAGAGACCATTCCATATGCGTGGTTGTAATCGGAATTTTAGTGTTTTTGCATCCCGAAAGTTAAACAACGGGACAAAAATTGTCAGAAATTAGAAAGCTGAAATTAGAAAGCTGGAGTATTTGAGTAAAGTGCTTGTATGTGTTCTGTAAATAATATTCAAATATAAAAACTATTATTTTCACACAACCACAAAAATAATTACAACAATAAATTCAATTCAAATAAATTGGAATATAAACCATCATTAATTCAATTTCAAAGATTTTGAAAAACGCAACAACAACAACACCGACCATTAAAATTCTAAACAAAGAAAACTAAAAAAAAAAAGAAGAAATCGAATCGAAAATGGGCATGTTGAAAATATTTAAACGTCATTTATATGATGTTCACATAGAAAAAATCAGCAACAACCACTTATTTTCCACTTCATCAGTAAAACTATGAACCAAAAAAAAAAAAAGAAACTGCCACAAAAAAAAGTAAAAACACACTTTTAAGTCAGATTAATTTAAAATGAATATGCCAAGTCAGTTAGTTGCAAGTTGTTGTTGCTGCACATTCAATTTTTAAATCATTCAAAAAACACAATGGGTAACAATTAAAATTAAACACATGCACTAGTCAAAATGTATATAAATATTTTGCTGCATTAAAAAAAAACTATCTTCAGTCTAAACTAAAACCATCAAAATAGGCGTTGTATTTTTTTATATTTAAGCAAAAACTATATGTGTTTTTGATACATTTGCCAGTTTTAGTGATTATACCCTACACCATTATAGGGGGGAGAGTATATTGGGTTTGTGCTGATGATGATGATGCGTCACAAAGCACAATAATATTGGTCCTATACTCACCTTAAGGTATACCAATTGGCTCAGAATCATTTTCTGAGTCAATTTAGATATGTCCGTCCGTCTGTATGTCTGTCTGCAAACTTTGTAATTATACTACAGGTCGCAATTCTGAAGATAATTCAATGAAATTTGGTTCATGATCTTCTATTGTCCCAGGGACGAAGCCTGTTGAAAATGGTTAATATCGGTCCAATATTCCACCTAGCCCCATACAACTGAACCCTCCAATAGGGGTTGTAAATCTTGCAATCAAACTACAGGTCGCAATTTTGCAGATAATTCAATGAAATTTGGCACATGATCTCTATGGTAGTGTACACGAAGACTGTTGAAAATGGTTTACATCGGTCCATTATTTTACCTAGCCCCCAAACAACTGAAACCCCGAATAGGGCTTGTAAACCTTGTAATCAAACTACAGGTCGCAATTTTAGAGATAATATAATAAAATTTGACACATGATCTCTATGGTATCGTAGACGAAGCCTCTTCAAAATGGTTTACATCGGTCCATTATTTCACCTAGCTCCCATACAACTGATCCCGCTTAATAGGGCTTTTAAATTCATAATTATGTTTAATATACTCGTATGTCGACAAAAAGTTAAAAAACCAAGTTCTATACTTGATGACCCTCATGAACACTATAATTGTAGGGCTTCATTTGATCCCTACCCCCATTAAAAAGCCCCCTTCAAAAATTTACTTAAATGTCCACAATGTTATTCAATAATAAACGGCTTAAGTATATCTGAGGTAAGGTGCAATTCATTTAAAATCCTTTTTATGGCAACAGGCCTCCGGTAGGTTAGTGTTCTAGTCTAGGTAGACCGGAGGTGATAGGTTCAATTCCCACCAGACGCACTGGCTAAGGAGCGCACAGATAGAGGCCTAAATGTATTTCTTCGGATTTGATATGTACATCTTCCTTTTAAACAAACTAAATCACATTTCATTTTTATTAAAGACGTAGGGTATTATATGTTCGGCCTTGCCCGACTATAATTTCTTACTTGTTTTTTTTTTTTTTATATTTAAGCAAAAAACTCTATATGTTTTTGATACATTTGCCAGTTTTAGTGATTTTTCTTTACAACTATAAGAAAAATGACGCCCATATTTTTGCTGAAATATTCAAATTATGTTGATTTTTCTGGCTGCAAATAGAATCTAGAGGACATGGTTGAAGAATAGCGAGAATAAAAAAAAACCTAAATATTTTTAAGATCTACTCATTTCATGGCATTTTCATGCTTCATCTCTTGTTGCATATTATAGTTGTTTTACTTTATTGTGGCAACAGCGTGTTGACTGACAACTGACAGCGCTACAAAAAAAAGCGTTAAAAGAAAAATTCATTTTTAAATAATAAAAATTAAAGTTCTGTGTCCGTTTTTTATTTATATTTGTACATATATCCATGTATTAAGGTTTAGATGGTTTTTATTATCTTCTTAAGAATTTGTTGTAAATTACTATTTATGATTAATCTTTTGGCATTTTTAGCGCTCCAGAGTAACACCTTCCTTACCTATATTATTGGCTGGATAGTTGCAAAAATTGAAAAAAAATAATAATAATAATAAAAATCTATAATTCCTTTTTTTTAAGTTGCTTATAAAGATTATGACCATTAAAAATGTTTAGGTGGTTTATGGTGGCAGGGAAGGGCAAACATAATTACTTTACATAGTTACCAACAACATTAATTTGAAATAAAAGTATAGCAAATTCCAACCAAAAAAAGCGAAGTACTTTCAAAAGAATATAATTTATCACTACTTCAAACGTAGCAATTAGTGAATTTGTTTGTGCTGATGTTTGTAACGCACAATACTATTAGTCCTATAACCACCTTAAAGTATACCGATTGGCTCAGAAACATTTTCTGGGTCGATTTAGCTATGCCCGTCCATCAGACCATCCGTCAGTCCATGTAAACCTTATAATCAAACAATTTTGAAGATAACTTAATGAAATTTGGTACATAAACTTCTATTGTCCCAGAGACGAAGCCTATTGAAAATAGTTAAGATCAGTCCATTATTTCACCTAGCCCCCATACAACTGAACCCCCGAATAGGGCTTGTAAACCTTGTAATCAAACTACGAAATTTTGAAGATAATTCAATGAAATTTGGGACATAACCTTCTATGATACAGTAGTCGAAGCCTGTTGAAAATGGTTTACATCGGTCCATTATTTCACCTAGCCCTCATACAACTGTACCCCCGAATAAGACTTGTAAACCATGTAATCAAACTACATGTCGCAATTTTGGAGATAAGTCAATGAAATTTGCCACATAATCTACTATGGCACCGTAGACGAAGCCTATTGAAAAAGGGTTAATATCGGTCCATTATTTCACCCGACTCTAACTTCTTACTTGTTTTATTCTTACTTTTTTGTGAGATAAAATTTTATTTTTGGGATTCTGTTTAATAGTTTTATTTATATTAATATTTTTAAGTGAAATTAATTATATTCTATAATGATGCAATCAATTTTACTTCCGAATAACTTCAAAAAATTACTTCTTGTGAATGACTTTGTGAATTTGGAATTAAATAAAAAGGACGTTCCTCCTATGAGAATCCTGTGATAAAATTATCACTTCTTCAGGTCTTTTTCACTACTTCCATGGAGTAAATTCTTCGCCTCTGAAATAATTACCCTAAATTTTGCTATTAGACACACGATAGGCAAAGTCTAATAAAAATAAGAGAGAACTACAATCTATTTCTATGAGCACTGTTCTCTTCACTAATGATAACTGCTACCATTTGAACCACATCTAAGGCTTCATTTATCATGATGAATTGGTTGAAAAATGGCTGAAAAAATTGCTTTTAGATCGGCTACTACACTCTCCAGATCTGGTACGTGGTATATGACTACGTTATATTTTACTTTTATAAAAGATCTCAATAACGTTGAAGGTCAGAAGTGGCTTTTAAGTAAAACACACACAGGAACAGACATTTTCTTCAATATTTCTATTAGAGCGTCAGCCTTTAAACGAGCTGCAAAATGCCTTAGATTCTAAGACGTTTAAATACTATTTATAGAATATCATTGACGTTATCCCTTAACCAAATAGCGAAACATTCTACAGTAACAACTTAATCGATTCCAAGACATTAACAGCCACCTGCTAAGCACATTGCGAACTCTCTTACTAAATTTGGGACATCGCAGCAAGAGAGAATACTGCCCCTTTCGACGACATACCGTAATGTATATTTACCATGTACTATAGAAAATTCTTTCTGTAGAAAATTTTGTGTATAACACAATTTTCTATTGAAAAATTTCTTTTATAATATTATTTTCCATAGAAAAACCGTATGTTTAAATGTTATTTTAAAAAAGATTTTGTTTATAACAGTTTATGTCTTGATCATTTTCTCTCAGTGATCAGTATTGATCAGCTTTTATTTCCCCCACCTGTTTCGATCTCACAAAGTGCCTAAGCTTGGTCAACACATTATTTACAGCATCACTTTTCCAGTCATAAATATTTCATATCATCAGTTCTTTCAAACATTTGAGCATCAACTACATTTTTACATAAAAAAAATTAACAGACAATGAAACTGTTGCACTGAACAGCGAGTGAGCAAAAAGAAAAAAACGACAACAGCAACAAAAAAAGATTGAAATTGAAACTAAAACCGTAAATTGAAATTGAAACTTTTGACTGAAGGATAAATGAATGGCATACAAAAACAACAACAACAGCAACAATGTATGACAACAGCAACAAAAAAGTTTTGACTATCTGTCTATTTGTTCACTGTAGCATAAAATGATCATGATGCTGAAAACTATGATGATGGTAGCGGTGGTGGTGTTGGTGTTGGTGTTGAAGAGTATGGTGATGATGATCACAACAATGATGTTGGTGGAGTGTTGATGTATTTTATTATTTGTTGTTTGGCTGATGTGACGTTGGTTGTTGTTTGTTTTTTTTTTCAGACTTTTTGTCTTTAAGATATTTTTTTGTTTAGTTCAGTTTGTTGTATCTAAAGTGTCTGTTAGTTGTTGGCACCTTTTAAGTTTTTAGTCATTATTAATTTTTGTTGTTACTTTTGGTTTTTTTTAGATTTTCAACTTGTTGTGTTGGGTATAGTTTTTTTGTTGAAATTTTGTTTCCATTGATTTAAGTTTTAAGGGATTTAGTCGTATGTTTGCGTGAAATCATTTAAAAGGTTTAATAATAGTTTTCTTCGTTTACATACGGGTATGTTGTAGTTGTAGTTTTTTTTTTGTGTGTTCCTTAAGCTTTATTATCTTAACACTTTAGTAAAATACTAAATTTTTTATAAAATAAAATAACAGAAAAAAATTTGTAAAAGGGCTTAATTGCAAGCATGACAAATTTTGTTGTTAAGGAAAAAGACACAAAAAAATATAAAGAAACTTATGATAAATTATATGGGATTTATTTAATTTTTGTGTTCAGCCAGATAAATCAATTGTATCTTTTTTTAATACGTATGTACTATTTTTAGACAGAGAGATAGAGAAAGACAGATCAAAAGGTGTCCATAACAGTTTTAGTTTTTTTTTCTCTTGTAATTAATGTTATGCAGACGATTAGTGCGCAAACGAGGGTCAACGCTGAAGTTTTAAACGATCGAGCAATATTAGCTTTAATTGCTTAAATTCTATTGGCAATTAATATATATCTTTATTTTATCACTAGACATTTTGTGTATAACAGTATTTTCTATAGAAAATTTCATTACAAATTTATGTAGAACACTATTCTCTATAGAAATTTTTGTGTATAACACTTTCTTCCATTGAACAGTATAACAATTTTCTATTTTGCATATAATTCCATTTTTATACCCTACACCACTATAGTGGGGAGGGTATTATACGTTTGTGCTGATGTTTGTAACATACAAAAATATTGGTTCAATACCCACCTTAAAGTATACCGATCGATTCAGAATCATTTTTTGAGTCGATTAAGGCATGTCCGTCCGTCCGTCTGTCCGGCTGGCTGGCTGTCCATGTAAACCTTGTGCGCAAGGTACAGGCCGCAATTTTTGATGAAATTTGGACCAAGCATGTTTTTTGGCACAGGGACGAAGCCTATTGAAAATGGTTGAAATCGGTCCATTTTTTCACCTAGCCCCCATACAACCGTACCTCCCGATTTGAACTTTTTATGCCACAATTACATTCAAATATTCTGCTATCTCTTTAAAAATTGGTACAAATAAATTTTATATAAGTGTAAATGACACTGCAGATTTTCGTAAGGATCGGCCTATATTTGACCCTAGCCCCCATACAAACCCCCCTTCAAAAAATGATTTAAAAGTCTTAAATTGACTTGTAACCATTTGTATCGCAATGAAACTCAACAAAACTAACTGTTATTTAGAAATATATCCTATATAAAGCCTCATTTAGAAATTTTAGTTTTTTATCAATAAATTGCTTAAATATTTTGGAATTTTTGGTAATATTCAACATAAAACTTTCTTTATAAAAAATAAAAATTTTATAAAAAGTAAAAATTTTAAAAATATACTCATGGTGTAGGGTATTATATGGTCGGCCATGCCCGACTATACTTTCCTACTTGTTTTCTATAGAAAATTTTACATACAACTCAAATTTCTAATGAAATATTTCTGTATAACACTATTTTCCAAAGTAATTTTTTTGTGTTTAACACTATGTTCTATAGAAAAATTAATCTAAAACAGTGTTTATGTATTACAGTATTTTATATAGAAAATTTTTTGTATAAGACATTTTTCATTTAGTTAAACTTTGCATTTAGTCGACTTTTAGACTTTTTGTATTTTATGAAAAGTCGATTTTTTTTCTTTTCGACTTTTTTCATTAAATTTAAAGTTGACTTTTAGACTTTTCTACTTTAAGTATTTTATAAATTGTCGACTTTCCAACTTTTTTGACTTTCGACTTTTTTTGACTTTTTTCGAGTTTTTGCCTTTTTTTCTACTTTTTTAAAATTTTCGACTATTTTTGACTTTTTTTCGACTTTTTGCATTTTGTGAAAAGTTGATTGTTCGACTTTTTTCATTTAATAAAAGGTCGACTTTTAGACTTTTTATAAATAGTCGACTTTTCGACTTCTTTAGATTTTTTACGACAATTTTTTTTGACTTTTTTAGAGTTTTTGACTTTTTCCAACTTTTAGACTTTTTTTTCGAATTTTTACGACTTTTCGACTGTTTTGGACTTTTTACGACTTTTTTCGACTTATTGACTTTTTTCGACTTTTATTTACTATTTTTGATTTTTTTCTACTATTTCCGACTTTTTGACTTTTTCGGCTTTTCGAATTTTCAACTTTTTTGCGACTAATTGACTTTTTTCGATTTTTATTTACAAAGTCGACTTTTTGACTTTTTCACAGACGATAGTCGAGTTATCGACATTTTTGGAACAAAATAGTTAACTTCAACTTTTCGACTTTTTTTGACAAAAAGTCGATTGTTCGATAGGTAATTTTGTATAACATTTTTTCTATAAAAAATTTTATGTATAACTCTACTGAAAATGTTGAGTATAACTGTATTTTCTATAGAATATTATATGTATAAGAGTATTTTCTATATTAAAAATTTGTGAATAACACTATTTTCCATTGAACATTTTTTTGTGTAACACTTTTTTCTGTCTAAAAGTTTGAATAAAATACATTTTGCTAATACTATTTTTTATAGAATACTTTTTGTATAACACTATTTTTAATAGAGTATAACACTATTTGCTATAGGAAAGTTTGTGTATAACAGTGATTTCTTAATAATACTAAACAGAATACAATTCTCTTCACTAATGATCACTGCTACCCTTTGACACACTCAATGCTTCATTTGTCATGATGAATCGTTTGATCAATATTTGCCCAAGTGATTCAACACAGTGATTTGACTCTCGAAAACTGTTACGTGCTATATAACTTAGTCATATTTAAAGTTTTGAGAGATAAAACCCGTTCAACATTTTGTTGGATGGATCGTATAAGATAAAGATTATTGTCTCATAGATGGCTTTTAAATAAAACACACACTGGAAGGGACATTTTCTTTGAACATCCTATTCCTATATTCAGCTATCTATCGAACTGCAAATCAGCTTACGCTCTATGGTATTTTCGACTTTAAAATGTGATTTATAGAACATCAAGAATTATACCGAATACCCCTTAACCAGATAACTAAACATTCCATCATAACAGCTTATTCGATTCCATGCTATCAACAGCCATCTGCTAACAACAGTGCGGACTCTCTTTGGCACCTCGCAGCTAAAGAGAATACTGTACATTTTGCCGGCATACGGTAATACAGTTTTAAACGGTTGAGCTTACACCAACCGAAGGGTGATCTAAGCTTCAGGTAGTTGACGTAAGCCGTAAGCCTGTTAGATAATTATATAAGTATTTTGAAAGTTTGGATACGTCAGACTATTGCAGAAGTAACTGGCGTTTAGCCAGTTTGTATATAACACTAGTTTCTGTAGAAAATTTTGTGTATAATACTATTTTCAATAGACAATTTTTTGTATTAAACTATTTTCTATTGAACATTATTCTTTATAAAACTATTTTTTATAGAAAATCTGGTGTTTAACTGTTAATCTAAAGAAAATTATGTGTATAACAGTTTTTGCGTTGCTCACTTTTTTCGCTTCACAAGGTTCATGAGGTTTTTTTGTATAACACTTTTTTAGGGAACTTTTTCTATCAATTATAATTTTGTAAATGTAAACTTTGCTCTACAAAATATTGTGTATAACAGTTTGTTTTATTGACATTTCCCTTATAACTAGATTTTCTCCAATAGATATTGTGTGTAACATTATTTTTATTTGAAAATTTTTGTATAACAGTTTTATTCTCATGCACATGGCCAATTATAATATGACGCGAAATCGTCATGGCTAAATGCTTTTAGTTTATTTGTAGTCACTTTATTTGACAAAACAAAAGAAATTTAATTTTACACATCATCATAATCATCTGTTACAGATTTAACAAAAAAACAAGTAAAAAATTCTAGTCGGTCGTGGCCGACCATATAATACCCTACACCTTTAACAAAAATATAATGTTTATGTTGAAATATAAGCATTTATGTTGAATTGTACCTTGCCTCAGATATACATACTTAAGCCGTTTAATAAAATTGTGGACATTTAATTGAAATTTTGATGGAGGCTTTTCATAGGGGCTAGGCTCATATGAGGACCTATTATTATGGAATTCGTGAGGGTCATCAAGTCTCGTGTTGAACTTGGGTTTTGTAGCTTTTTGTCGAGATATGAGTATATTAAACATAATTATGAACTTAAAAGCCCTATTCGGCGGGTTCAGTTATATGGGGGCTAGGTGAAATAATGGACCGGTGTTATGTGTTCAATAGACTTCGTTTACGGTACCATAAAAGATCATGTGCCAAATTTCATTGAATTATATCCAAAAATGCGACCTGTAGTTTGATTACAAGGTTTACAAGCTCTATTGGGGGTGCAGTTGTATGGGGGCTAGGTGAAATAATGGAGCGATCTTAACCACTTTCAATAGCATTCGTCCCTGAGACAATAGAAGCTAATTTACCAAATTTTATTAAACTATCTTCAAAATTGTGAACTGTAGTTTAATTACAAGGTTTACATGGGGGAAGGACGGACAGACGCTAAATCGACTCAGAAAAGGATTTTAAGCCGATTGGTATACTTTAAGGTGGGTATAGGACCAATATTATTGTGCGTTACAAACATCAGCGCAAACCCAATATAGGGTATATTAAATTGGTGTAGGGTATAAAAAAACATTAAAAATTCAAATTTTTGACAGTTTTATACAAAACACGTCATGTGCATAAAGATTTTTGAAAAATGTACAAGAGTGTTTAAAAAAATTAAAATGTTTTGAAATATTCTAAAGAAAATTTTAAAACAAAATTGTTACATTGTATTTTTTTAAAAAGAAATATTTTTTGTAAAATTAATTTACAAATTTTCAGTGCAAAAAAAATTTAACTAAAATTTTCAGCTAAAATTTTGTTAAAACCAGATTTTTATCTATTTTTTTCAACGATTCTTATCATAAGTTTTATCAAAAAGATGTTTGTTGTTTTCTTTTTCTTTTTCTGCGATAACATCACTTTTCATTTTTGTTGTGATCATTTTACGTAGAATTAATTGTAAATTACATTTTTAGATTCTTATTCATAAACATTTATCAATGGTTTATAAATTAAATTTTCATAAAAAATTTGTTCTATAAACCTTTAATAAATGTTTATGAATAAGACAGTTAATATTTATTTATTTTGTTTTCTTGTCTTGTTTGTGTTTTGTTCTTGATTCGGTAGCTATATTTGATAAAAAAAAATTAACTAACAAAATTTTATTAAAATTGAAAATATTGTTGAAAAGTTTATTAAACTTTGTACTTGAAATTTAATATATTTTTTAGATAATTAAAAAAAACTTATAGTGTTTATAACAAAACTTGAAAAGGCTTGTTTAGTGGGTAATTCATCGTTCAGCCTAAGACTCTATGAGCCAGCCTATGATCTAGTCTTCACACTAATCTATGAACTAGTCTGTAGATTTATCTATAGACTAGTCCATCGAAAGTTTAAAATAATTTATTGTCGGTATGTACGAACGTCATGATAATTTTGTTTCCCATACAACATTACTGCCCCACCGTACACTGTAGTATACCATCCATTTAATTATATTTTTATTGTTTTATTCATATGATTCGCACTTTAAGGAATTTTAAAAATGTGAGAATATAAATATTTATTCAAAAAATAATAAAAAAAACTGACACAGACGCAAGCCATAAAAGAAAACAAAAAAATCTCTTAGACGCTTTATAAAGAAATATTTAAATATTGATAACATTTAAAAAAAGTCTTTTTTATCGAAAACTTTTTTCCCTAATCAACAACAACTGCAGAGGTTTGAAATTTCCATACAATATGCGCAATTTCTATACGAATTTACGTAAATGCTTTGAAATTTATTTCAATTTCATTCACAAAAACACAACTTATGACAAAATGATTGTAATAAAGAAAACATTTTTACAACTCAACAAAATTATTTTAATTTTTAACATAAGCAAGATGTGGGTGTCTAATTGTCTGTCTACTTTTTTCTGAGTGTAAATATGTTTACACTATAAAGTAGTTTAACACAATACAACTGTGTCAATAATTGAAGAGTTATAAACAATAAACATTTAAATAAATATTTCAATACTTACAGTACTGGGGGAATCAAAAAATCTAAAGGTCATTTACAACATGCGGAATACTTACTCGATGTGTAAACAAAGTTCATTTACATTTTAAATTTGAATGGTAAAAAGTCGAAGTTGCAGTGAATTTGAAACACACTTCTCAGGGATTGATTTTTAGTTTACTCAGTTCCAGTTTAATTTTAATCAGTTCTAATTCAGTTCAGTTCTATTTCAATTCAGTTCTATTTCAGTTCTAGTTCAGTTCTAGTTGAGTTCTAGTTGAGTTCTAGTTGAGTTCTAATTTAGTTCTAGTTCATTTCTAGTTCAGTTCTAGTTCAGTTCTAGTTCAGTTCTAGTTCAGTTCTAGTTCAGTTTTAGTTCAGTTCTAGTTCAGTTCTAGTTCAGTTCTAGTTCAGTTCTAGTTCAGTTCTAGTTCAGTTCTAGTTCAGTTCTAGTTCAGTTCTATTTCAGTTCTAGTTCAGTTCTAGTTCAGTTCTAGTCCAGTTCTAGTTCAGTTGTAGTTCAGTTCTATTTCAGTTCTAGTTTAGTTCTAGTTCAGTTCTAGTTCAGTTCAGTTCTTGTTCAGTTCTAGTTGAGTTTTAGTTTAGTTTTAGTTCAGTTCAGTTCTTGTTCAGTTCTAATTGAGTTCTAGTTGAGTTCTAGTTCAGTTCTAGTTCAGTTCTAGTTCAGTTCTAGTTCAGTTCTAGTTCAGTTCTAGTTCAGTTCTAGTTCAGTTCTAGTTCAGTTCTAGTTCAGTTCTAGTTCAGTTCTAGTTCAGTTCTAGTTCAGTTCTAGTTCAGTTCTAGTTCAGTTCTAGTTCAGTTCTAGTTCAGTTCTAGTTCAGTTCTAGTTCAGTTCTAGTTCAGTTCTTGTTCAGTTCTAGTTCAGTTCTAATTCAGTTCAAGTTCAGTTCTAATTCAGTTCTAATTCAGTTCTAGTTCAGTTCTATTTCAGTTCTAATCAAGTTCTAGTTTAGTATAAATTTATGCGTAGTAGAGTTCTATAAATCGACTTTCGTATAATCGAACAATCGACTATTTTGTTAAAAAAAGACGATAACTCGACTATCGTGTATAAAAGAGTCGGCTTTTGTAAATAAAAGTCGAAAATTTTTGAATTGTCGAAAAATGTCCAAAAGTAGGAAAAAGTCGAAAGTGAAAAGAAACGAACAGTCAGAAAAGTCGAAAAGTCGGAAAAAGTCGAAAAGTCGAAAATAGTGGAAAAGTCGAAACAAGTTGTATAAAGTCGAAAATAGTCCAAAAGTCGGAAGAAAATCGAAAAGTCAAAAATTCGACTATAAGTCGAAAAGTTTGAAAGTCGACTTTTAATTGAATGAAAAGAGTCGAAATTCCGAAAAATCGACTTTTTAAAAAATACAAAATGTCGAAGAGTCGGCTTTTAACTAAATGCAAAAAGTCGACTTTTCGTTTTAACTATATAACCCTAATGCGTAGTTCAATGTAACAAACGCATTAAAATAACTATACCCTTTTGAGTTACTACCAAAAATTGATCATTACCACCTAATCTATAAATATAGCCGAAATTAAATTTTTGGTTTTATAAAATATAAATTCAAATTTAAAAAAAAAATGTACACTATATAAGAAATAGAGAATTTCGCACATCATTTAAAATAAATAGTTCCAATAAAATACGCAAATGTTTATATTGAATTGTAATTAAACAAAAAAACTTTAATTTTAGTTTCTACCAATTTCTCTTACACATACATACATAAATGAAAAAATGCCCGAAGCTAGTACAACAAAACAAAATGAAGAAATTGCCACGATGTCTACACGAGCAAATTACGACAACGGTACAACGAGCAAATTACCCGTATACAAGTGGAACAGGTGAAATTATGCAAAAAAAAAAAAAAAAACTACAACAACAGCAATTACAAATAATTTTCATTTTTTGTTATTTGTTATTCTATTTTGGAGATTAAACAAAACTAATATAAACAAAACAAAAGAAAAATATAATAAAAGAATTAAAAATAAAATGCATGATTAATTTTAATAAAATAAGCATGTTTGTTGTGTAAACACCTAAAGAAAACACACACACTCACCTAAACATACAAATAAGTGTGTGTGTGTGTGTGTAAAAATTGTTTTTACTAAAAGTCTACCCCACTAATATTTTTGTTAATTGTTTTTCATTTTTTATTATTATTCTTTATGCAACAAAGAATTAATTTTTGGTTTTATAAAATATAAAATGCCAACTAAAACTCACAGCATACGTTAAGGCTGTAAAAAATTTACACTGACAACTTAACAAAGAAGTATAGCACAGCGATGTCTTTAGAAATGAAAACACTTATTTTCATTTAATAAATCTAATGCAAATTTGACGCTTATGTTTATTTTCTTATTTATTTTTTGAATTAATATAAATATTTTTTGCCTTTTTTCAGATCAAATTCCATTAATGTTACTTATATACCTTTACTCGAACGCCACAACCATGGTTTGCGTTCCAACGATAATGATCTTATCGCTTATGTCAACGATTTGTGTCAAAATGATGCCTGCAGTTTAAGATCGTCGAATGGTTCGAATCTGTGCTGTTGTTCCCAGAGAACAAACTCTTCCTCGTGTTGGCACTTGAAAAGGAAACAGATTATACGACAAAGTTCACATGCTTCGGGTGAGTTTTGTGTTTTATTTTAAATATTAAAGGAATATATAGGAAATAGGGCCGTTATATATTGTTTTTTTTTTCGAAGAATTAGACTCCAAATGTAAGATTTTTATACTCTATACTACTTTAGTGGGGAGGGTATATTGGGTTTGTGCTGATGTTTGTAACGTACAATAATATTGGTCTTATACCCACCTTTAAGTATCAGTTTCTGAGCCGATTTAGCCATATTCTTCCGTCTGTCCGCCTGTCCGTCCATGTAGACATTGTAGTCACACTACAGATCGACAGTTTTGAAGATAATTCAATGAAATTTGGTACATGGTCTCCTATTGACCCAGGGACGAAGCTTATTGAAAATGGTTTACATCGGTCCATTATTTTATCTATACCCCATACAACAGATCGACAGTTTTGAAGATAATTCAATGAAATTTGGTGCATGATCTACTATTGACCTAGGGACTAAGCCTATTATAAATGGTTGACATCGGACCATTATTTTATCTATACCCCATACAACTTAACCCCCGAATAGGTCTTGAAAACTTGTAATCAAACTACAAGTTGAATTTTTAGAGAAAATTCAATGAAATTTGGCACATGATATTGTATAGTACCGAAGACTAAGCTCATTAAAAGTTGTTAACATCAGTCCATTATTTACCATAGCCCCCATATAACTGAACCCCCGAAAAAGTCTTTTAAGTTCATAATTATGTTAAATATACTCGTATCTCAACAAAAAGCTGCAAAACCATGTTCCGTACTAGACTTGATGACCCTTGTGAATTTTATCATTATAGGGCCTTATTTGATCCTAGCCCCTTAAATGTTTATTCAACAAAATTTATCTTGAACAGGTGTATCTAAGCCAAGATACAATTCAACATTCTTGTAATAGGTGTAGGGCATTATATGGTCGGCCTTGCCCGACTTTTTTGCCCTAATTCTTACTTGTGTTTATGAAATTTTCAATAAATTTCTAAAGGAGACTTTGTGTGGGAACTAGGGTCAAGTGAAGCCCCATCATTATCAAAATCTAAAGTATTATTAATAGTTGCACAAAACTAAGTTCTGCGAATTTTGGTAGATATAGAGCCCCATTTGTGCGATACGGTTGTATGGAGGCTATATGAAATAATGAACCAATTTTAACTATTCGAACTAAAGAAACGTTTGTGCCAAGTTTCATCAACTTATCTTAAAAATTGCGACCTGTAGTTTGATTACAGGGTTTACATGGACGGACGGACCGACGAACATAGCTAAATCGATTCAGAAAGTGATTCAGAGCGAATTGATATACTTATAGAACCAGTATGTCACTGCGTTACATACAAACCATCCCACTAAAGTGATGTAGGGTATAAAAACAAGTCTTTGCTTGAGTATTTCCTTCGAGTTTTGAAATTCTTTCTATTTTAAAATACATTTTCAAATTTTGACAACATTTTCGAAAATACAAGAGTTTGGATCGTAAAAAGCACTTTCATTCAAGTGCTTCTGATTAAGTACTAAAGCAGTATGGAATGTAAGGGGTGTAGGGTATAAAAACAACTCATTGATCAAGTCTTTCCTTTGAATTTTGAAATTGTTCCTATCTTAGAATAAATTTTCAAATCAATGAAACACCTCATCACAATAGTTGAGGGTACTAAAACATAAATAAGCAAACGATTTAATAAAAATAAACATTTTCAGAAACAACAAAAATAAAAATTAGAAAAAAAAAACAATTCAATAGAAAAATTGTCTTATTAAATATGGGTCATAATTTAAATATAAATTTAAACTCTTTATGGGTGTTTTCATTCTTCTCTAAACATTTTTTTCGTATTTCGAAAAAAATACACAAACAAAAAATACTCACACTAACCATATTAGTGTATAGGAAAATACTTAATACATACGTAGCAAAGAAAAAGTATAATAAATACAATTTATTTGTAAGCTTAGCAAAAATGTATTTTTAAAAATAATTTCTAAAAACATTTTATTTTCAAAATTTTTAAAATTTTCTTTTTATTTTTTTTTCTTTTCATAAATATGAAATTTTTATTTTTCGTTATTTTTTCCAACATTTGCTGTATAACTGAATTCTGAATAAATGGGAAAAATGATGTTGAACAAAAAAAAATCTACAAAATTTTTATTTTTATATTACGGCATGCATTTTAATGACTCCTCTGATGGGGCTGTTCGATTGTTGTTAATACTGCTGTTCACGATGCTAATGATGATGCATACTTATTCTTGACGATGTCTTTGTGTCTGTGATGCGTTTTTATGTTTTACGATTTCTAAATAAAATTATATAGCTAAAAATAGAATTGACATTAGTTTGACAGAAATAGCAACACACTCGACGAAAAAATCTATATCTTTGCCGGCAACACCAAATCTAAGTCAACTACGAAGACCTGTTAGATCAAGCTATAAAAAATTAAATGAACAGCAAACAACGTTTACAACGGAAGCCATCATACACATGCCTTTAACGTATGAACAATTTCGAAAAAGACAACAATTTCAAACACAAACACTAAAAACACCAACCAACTCAACTTCACCACTTTCATGCTCACCTACAGCAATAACGACAGCAGCAACAACACCCACATCATCAGCAACATCAACAGTAACATCATCAACAGCATCTAAGAAACTCAACACATCAACAAGATCCATGTTGTTGAAACATCGTTCGGTACGTTATGAGGAGACAACAACAACATCAACACCTTACAATCAACCACTTGACAATTCCACCACCAACACCAACAATTCTCTTCCAAATGATCAGCAACATTTTGCAAACAATAATAACAACAACAATATCAGCAATGCAACAATTAACAATAATAAAATGTCCAAAACCCAGGGATGTTTTCTACAAAACTGCTCATACCAAAATGAAAATGGAGAGCAGCAAACGAACAATACGAACAATTCACAAGAACATAAAATAACGAATACAACTCGTGGTGATGGTATTGGTGTTGTTGGCGGAGGTGGATTTCTACGCTGCGAGCATTGTTGTGAGAGTATGGGCAGTCTACGACAACAATCACAACCATCGAATGGCCAACGTTTAACAGCAAAAACAAATAATGGCCAAAATACAAAATATTCCAAATCCACCTCACTTGGCTCCGATCATTATCAGCGATCAGATTCGGAAACAGTCTCAGAATTGTCGTCGTATCGCTTTGTAACGGATGAAGATATTGGCATCGTAGTGAATGTGAATGATAAATTTTCGTCGTCGCAGTCGCCATTGTCTTCGAGTGAAAATGAAAATCAAATCAAACGGTTTACGGAATGTGTGAGTAATGATGTTGAGGAAACTTATGACGACAACGATTTAAAAGAATATATAAATTCTAGAACAACAACAACTAAACAACAACAGCACCACGAAACGAATAATTTTAAAAATAAAAATGAATATACTAAACAACAAGAAAACGAACAACAACAACAAAAACAATATCAGCAGCAACAACAGCCGCTGAAACAGCAACAAAAACACGATCATTATTATATTGATTTGGATCATAATAAAACGTTACGCGCGCCTAGTGTACAAACGCCTACAAATTGTTGTTATACAATTGATAAATCCCATAGTGATCAGTTTATACCATATGTTGCTAGCAACAACAACAACAATAATAATAATATTAATAATTACAATAACAATATCACAAAACCGGTTAAAATACCCGTACGTAGTGAAAACATTATACCGGTTGATCTCAATTTAAACGATTGTAGTTTGTCCTCCTCTCTGCCCCGTAATTATGGCAGTAATTTTGATACCTGCTCTTTTGCCCGCCAACTGTACATAAGAAATTCTTTACGTTCTCAGAAAACGGCCCCGCCAGTGCCGCCTAAACCTATAACGGACTTAGACGATAAGGAGTCATCTTCGTATGATCCTCAAAAGTTTTATCGTAAATTGCAAAAGTTTGAAAAACAATCTTCGCTAATACAACAACAATCTTTGCCGCGTGAAATACCAAGTGCGCGTTCTCAGGAGAGATCTATTACTCCCGAGAGATGTGAATTATTGAATTGTTTTCCCTCCTATCGTAATCGTAATCAAGAGCAAAAGTCCTCTGAAAACGCAAATAACAGTGTATTAAACGAACATTCTCAACAAACGGAAAATTTTGAAGAATTATTAAATCACTCCAATAAAAACGGTTTTAACCCTTTAAATATCAATGGTCATATAAATAATAATAATAATAATAATAATAATAACAACAACAACAATAACAATATATTAATAAAAAGTGAATATTCTCTACCTAAACGAACTTTACGTTATGATAATCATGGACGTTTAAAATCCTCATTTCTAACCCAATTACCGGTCACAAACTATCGTCGCGCTTCACTGGACACTGACTCCTCGGCGAAATGTCATAGTCCTTCTTTCAATCTAAAACTAACACCAACTTTAACGCGTAAATTTCAATATTCTCCCAAACATACCATAACGAAAGAAATAAACGAAGAAACCGAAGAAGAAATCGAAGAAATAACTCCTTCGAACGCGAGTGTTATAAACGAGCAAAATAATAATAACCTTAATAATACATCACCTCCCCTACTTAATTCACCCACATCACCTGCACCAAGCACACGTTCACTTTTACCGCAAAAGAAATCCTATTCCTCACCCATAGTTCTACATCACGATCGTCTCTCCAGTCCGGTCTGGTTGAGTACGGATACTTTAGAATCTCATACATCATCATCACAAAAATGTCTCGATGAAGTGCAATCGAATTGCAGTGATCAGACTACGATATTTCATTTCGAACACGATAATTCGAATTCATCATCACCTTCTTCGCTATTGTACGGTAGTGTCGGTGGTGTAACTGTTGCCGGTCAACATTATCATTACGGCAGTAATTGTACCACGAATGGTGGTAATATATTTAAAGGACCTTTGTTAGTGAAACGTTTGCCGGCTATACAATCGTTTGGTTACATTCCCACACAATCGAGCTCCTTGGGCAGTGCTAATGTACGAGAGGAATTTGAAAAGGAGGTAAGTGATAGGTGTTAAGTTGGATGTTGTTTTTTTTTCTCAGTTAAATTAGATTAGAAACTGTTTCTTAGTTTTTATACCTTAGTTAATCTGAACTTTATAATTAAACGACAGTTTGCAATTTTGAAGAAAACTCAGGTACTACATTGTTCTTGATGACCAATTGACAGGTCGAAATCAAGTTGTCGCCAATGTCCTGAAAACAAAGAGATAACGATCTTCATTGATCGAAAAGCGAGCTGTGGCTTCATTTTTTAAAAAGGATGTCAAAAGAGTGTGTCTTGTACAAACTTTGTCATTCTGTGTGTAACGGATTAAAAGTTCATGTTAGATTCTAAGACCATATAGTTATGTCCGTCCATCTATATGTTGTTGTTACAATGGCGTCCACAAAAAAGAGATAGAGAGATACATTTTTACCAAATCTGTGTTTTTAGAAATTTATGAATTATGGCTTACATCGGATGATTATTGATCCTACCCCAGCTTTATAAAAGGATTTCTTCAATTAATGATTAAGTATAATGGTTATTTCTGATTTAGAAATAATTGTTTATATGTTTATAGGAACCGACATTTTTGTTAAACTTTTTAAGAGGATCGGTCCATAGTTAATCTTAGCCCCATACCTCATTTAAAATAACATCATGGCGTTAAGGTTTCCAAAAAACATTTTTTTTTATTTTTTTGAAAGGTATATTTTCGGGAAAGGTTTCGGTATAAAAAATATCTATTTGAATATATCCTCTCTAATCCCTTCTAAATTTTACCTATTTTTCATATAAAAATTTCAACTTTGGCCAACATTTTTTAAAATTCCAAAAAATCATAACTGACTAAAAGAATCATTCATAGTGGCGAAACTCGACGCGAACATATTTTATAAGAACCTTAATCTTCTCAACACATAAGGTCCCCTTCCAAAAATAACTTTAACTGTCTGAAAGAAGCATCCATTGTTAGTTTGTTAGATTGTTAGTTTGTTAGTTTGTTAGTTTGTTAGTTTGTTAGTTTGTTAGTTTGTTAGTTTGTTAGTTTGTTAGTTTGTTAGTTTGTTAGTTTG
>NC_060952.1:82832473-82837768 GCF_022045245.1 Lucilia cuprina
TAGTTTGTTAGTTTGTTAGTTTGTTAGTTTGTTAGTTTGTTAGTTTGTTAGTTTGTTAGTTTGTTAGTTTGTTAGTTTGTTAGTTTGTTAGTTTGTTAGTTTGTTACTCTGTTAGTTTATTTATTAGTATTGTTATTATTATATTTTCGTTCCATTCAACAAATATTGTGCCACCACAACTAAAAATATTGTTTCATTGACTTGATTCCACATTTTCTAATAAATTGTACTTTTATCTTAATTTCAAAATTAAAATTAAAAAAAATAAATATTCTTAATGTACGTTCAAAGTCATCTTGTAAGAGAAAAAAAACTGAAATGAAAAACAAAGAATGCGATCTGGTGGAAACTTTTCCATTCATTTTAGTGCAAAACGTAAATCATTTTTACATTTCCAACAGTAACAACAACAGCAGAAAACAATAAAATTAAAACAACAATTTAATTTAAAATAAATATTTATTGTAACACAATTTGTTGAACTTTGCTCATCCAAAAATAATTAAAACTGTTTTTTTTTGCTGTTGCTCACTTTTTTTGTTTATTTTCATTTAAATTTAAATGCATAATATTCAAAATTTATGATTTATTTATAACATGCTAAAAGATTTTCTTTTTCTTAAAGTTTTTTTTTTGATTTTGGAAATTACATTTGAATATATTTTCAATTGAATTTAACGATAAAACAGTGGGAATAACATTTTATTTAAATATAATTGTATTTTTTTGGCATTTGCACTTTTCCAATAAAATGTTTTTCATAAACAGCGGAAACTAAGCACTTCCCTTTAAGAGAAAAATTCGACAAAAAAATAGACAATTAATAGAAGTTTACTTTGTAATTGTATTGAAATTAGATGAAGTGAAACAAAACAAAATCATAATAAATCATCGACTGCAAATGTTGTATACAATAATTAAATAAATGAATATATTTAACACTTTTTAGATATAAATACAAAATTTTAAGTAAATATTTACATTGAATTGCAAAAAGATTGAGTGTTGAAGAAAATTATAAACTCTTTTGCTAACAGGCAAGTTAAGACGAATTGAATATATGCTAAAATTTTAAGTCAAAATTTTGAAAAAAATCAAACATTTTTAATGTTTAAAAAAGTTCTCTAATGACTCTTTAACATTTTGTTACAAATATTATGTTAAATCTTTATTAATGCTCTTCTATAGTGTAGCGTATTTAAAAACACAAGTTTGATTTCGAAAATCACTAAAAGATAGAATAAATTGAATTCAAGTAGTTTATGAAAAAAATTTAAGAAAAATAATAGAAAAACGTAACAATAATAAACAATTGAAATATGAATATTGGAAAATTTTCATAGGAAAAAAAAACTATAAACAAAAAAATATTTATTTTGTTGGTAATAAAAGAAAAATATAGTTTTTTTTCGTTTATATTAAGTAAATAATTACAAATCTACGATATTAAAAATAATTATTTACATATAAGTTTCAATATATTAGGGTGCTATAGTTGTTAGAAATTTAGGCCACACTATGAACTCTAATTTGGTTTGTAGTGTGGCCTATTATCAAGTCAGTAGTTAATACTACAAACTAATATATAGTGCGGACTACATATACCATCTCTGGACAGTAGTTTAGATTGTATTTTGAACATTACCCAGCAAAAGAAGGATTTCCAAAGAAACGGAAAAGAATTAGAATTTACTCCTTGGAAGTACTGAAAAACAGCTGAAAAAGTAATGATTTCAACATGCTTATCATAAAAGGAATGTATTTTTTGTTGATTCCAAATTCACTACATCTGAAGTCGCTCTAAAGAAGTAAGTAAGCTTTTAACAAGTAGCAAAGTATAGTCGGGCATGACCGACAATATAATACCCTACACCATGAGTATATTTTTAAAATTTTTACTTTACATAAAATTTTTATTTTTTATAAAGAAACTTTTATGTTGAATATTATATTTGTATGGGCGCTAGGGTCAATCCTTTCGAAAACCTGCAGGTCATTTATACTTATATAAAACTTATTATGGGGGCTAGGTGAAATAATGGACCGACTTCAACCATTTTCAATAGGGTTCGTCCCTGTGCCAAAAAACAAGCTTGGTCCAAATTTCATCAAATTATATTGAAAATTGCGGCCTGTACCTTGTGCACAAGGTTTACATGAACAGCCAACCCGCCAGCCGGACAGACGGACGTACATGTCTTAATCGACTCACAAAATGATTCTGAATCGATCGGTAAACTTTAAGGTGGGTATTGGACCAATATTTTTGTATGTTACAAACATCAGCACAAACGTATAATACCATACCCACTATAGTGGTGTAGGGTATAAAAAGAAGTAGCATTTACCTACTTTTTGAAAGTACTGAAAAACACCTGAAGAAGTGATGATTTCAATGTATATTTTAATATGATTTTAAATTCACTACATCTGAAGTCATTCTCGGGAAGACTATGGTGTCGTAAAATATCTGTAGTTCAGGCAAGTCTTAATTTGCTTGCGTAGTAAATGTTGTCATCATTTTGAGTGAACAAAAAGACTCCAGTCAAGCGTCTTTTAAGATAGACTTAAGTCAAAGTGAACAAAAAGACTCCAGTCAAGCGTCTTTTAAGATAGACTTAAGTCAAAGTGCTTCGCCCAGACTGAAATAACTCCAAGATGAGGAAGATCAAAGCCAAGAGAGCAATTGTAAAGGTGTGTCTAAATGAAATCCCTAGAAACAAGATACAAAGTTAAAAACTTACAAGAGATCATCGTATACTAAAGATTATTGACCAGTCTAGTGAATAATTTTTACTAAAATCTATTATATAATCTCTTTAATAATATCTACAGTCACGTTTGTAGTCTAGTCTGACTGTTGTATATTGTATTGTTCTGACTACAGACAGACGGATTTCGGTCTTTTTTTAAAAAAAGCGACAAAAATTAATTATTAAGGTGTAATCCTTGAAACGAAACTATAGGTACGAAATGGGATATTAGTCCTACTTTCACACATGGGCATTATAAAATTACTACTTGTAGCTTATGCTTCAATAATCTGGTTGATTTCTTTAGATCTGGTAATATCAATCTACTACAGGAAATATAGAGTAGATGCTGTTTGCGTATAAGTGGTGCTACAGGTACAACAAGGCTCTAGTAACGTTGCAAGTTATTACACTCATTTAAACATATTTAAGATATAAGTCGGCACATACCAGACGCAGACAAAGAATTAACGGGGACCTAACCATAACACACGCTGTGGTCAAATACCGAAATGCGTAAGTTTGGATTAGATAAATATAGCATCCACAGGGTGTAACATATTTACTGACAGCCAGTAAGCTATTAGGGCGATATCAGGTGATACAATTAAATCTGAATTCCATAAGGCCTCTGGGAGTTATACAACGGTGGGAATAAGCACACAGATCTTATGGGGAGATCCCGATGAGGCGTATAAGTTAGCATGCTGATACGGGCATTAGCCAGTTAGTTATTTTTTTAATTTGTTAATTTGTAAGTTTGCTAGTTTTTTAGTTTGTTAGTTCGTTAGTTAGTTAGTTAGTTAGTTTGTTAGTTTGTTAGTTTGTTAGTTTGTTAGTTAGTTTGTTAGTTTGTTAGTTTGTTAGTTTGTTAGTTTGTTAGTTTGTTAGTTTGTTAGTTTGTTAGTTTGTTAGTTTGTTAGTTTGTTAGTTTGTTAGTTTGTTAGTTTGTTAGTTTGTTAGTTTGTTAGTTTGTTAGTTTGTTAGTTTGTTAGTTTGTTAGTTTGTTAGTTTGTTAGTTTGTTAGTTTGTTAGTTTGTTAGTTGGTTGTTTGTTTATTAACGACTTATAAAGCCTTTATGAATAAGAAGTCTAAGGTTTTATTTCCACATTGAAGTTTTGGCAATTTATCTCACTGCTTTTAATTATGTATCTTTAATAACTTTTACAGCCTCCCTAATAAAATTATATTAATAAAAAATAGGTAAATTTTATGAGAAATCTTAAGAAATTTTCCACAAAATTCAATAGTTTTGCTCAGTAATAGCAATTGATTGATAATATTTTTCCAGATTTTTCCTGTTACGGAAAATCAATCAACACTCTGCCAACAAATATTGTGGACTTAAGGCCAAGTCAATAATTATTTCAGGGCCAACATACAAAAGTGAGTGATTTACAATATCAGCAACGATCTTTCGAATAAATAACAAGGTGTCTATTGTTTATATTTACAAAAAGGGGGAAATTGTCAATTAGAAGATGTATAGTTTATTAATCATTTTACAAGTGATGATGAAATTTTTAAATTTTATTATTCATGTTGTTTTTAATAAAAAAACTTCTACTTTTTTGTCTTATAAACAAAATAAATGATCTATATTTCCTTTCATTTGAATGATTGTTTTCCTCACAATGAGTGAAATGAACTTATAAATTTTTTTAAATCAATAAAAAAAAAAATGGAATTGTTTTGCTGTCATATTTTTTTTTCCTTATTTTATTGCAATCTTCTACAAACAACATGAAAATCAGTAATAAATTAATAAGTTGTTGTACTTTTTGTTAAAACAAAAATTGCATCTAAAGAATTAATAGCCAAGCAATTTGCATAAAAGATTAATAAACTTAACAGGGTTATAAAAATTTAAATGCAAATAAGAAAAAAAGGATAAAGATTTATTTTATATATGCCCACTGTGCATGATTATAGTTCCAAACTATTTCATGTTATTTATTTTACAATAAAATAAATTTGATTTAGTTGACTCATTATTATATCCCCTGGATTAACTATACAGCACAAATTCTTTTTCAAATTTAAGAAAAAACAAAAACATTTTGTTTGTTTTGTGGTATATTTTTTGCAAAGTTTTATAATAAAAAATTCAACAAATAAAACAACATTTTCAAGAAAACAACCAACAAGATTTTTTAATAATTTTTATGAACAAATTTATTGGCTTCATTCTGTTTTTTTTGTGACCGCATCTGCAAAGATTATTTTGTTGATTTATTTTTATAATAATTATTAAAAATGAAATAGATTTAAATCTTTTATATATAAAAAAACACAAATAAATATATATACGTATAAAAAGAGCGTGAAATTGACACAACGAATTTAGTCTAATAATTTTGTGTTGTTTTATTTATTAGAATTTTTTATCTTGTTTTTTTTTTCTTTGCGTAAAATATTTAATAGTCACAAATTAGTTAAAACATTTTATATTTTATTTTTTATCAAAAAGAAAATAAATTTTATGAGAAAGCAAAATGTTTTTTTTGTCTAAATAAATTTCAGTATTTTGTTTTTTATGTA
>NC_060952.1:82837868-82839582 GCF_022045245.1 Lucilia cuprina
AACTGAACTAGAACTGAACTAGAACTGAACTAGAACTGAACTAGAACTGAACTAGAACTAGAACTAGAACTAGAACTGAACTAGAACTGAACTAGAACTGAACTAGAATTGATCTAGAACTGAACTAGAACTGAACTAGAACTGAACTAGGACTGAACTAGAACTGAACTAGAACTGAACTAGAACTTAACTAGAATTGAACTAGAACTGAACTAGAACTGAACTAGAACTGAACTAGAACTGAACTAGAACTGAACTAGAACTTAACTAGAACTGAACTAGAACTGAACTAGAACTTAACTGGAACTGAACTAGAACTGAACTACAACTGAACTAGAACTTGAACTGAACTAGATCAGAACTTAACCAGAACTAAACTATCAAAATTCTTATTACACTATACCGACTTCACCTAAAACTCATACATTTAGTTAAACTTGCCTCACTTTAAATGCGATACGTCACGGTTATTAAATACTATTTAAATGCTATTTTAAGCATTCAAATCTTATGTCAAATGACACTATAGTACATCCCACATGTCATTTTTAGTGTTACAAATTCATAAAATTTGCATATACGCATAACTATCATTACCGCCATTCATTACTCAATAAATTTTATATTTGATTCAAAATTATTTCTTTTTATTACACAAAATAAATCACACCACAAAATTTAAATTTAATTTCATCCCACACTGTTCATTCAAATAATTTTCACATTTAATTAAATTTAACTTTGTTTTTTTTTTTTCTTAAACTTTCATTGGTTAAAGATGATAATTTGTTTATGTCTATTTATGATATTTTTTGTTTAACAAATTTTTATTTATTCTTTCTGTTTTCAAAATAATGAAAAAAATAATTCATAATGAAAATGTGGTGTTAATTCTAACACTTATCAAGAGTAAACAACAAAAAAAAAACATAAATAAGAAAACCCTACCAAACAACAACTGTATTAACCAATAACAACATATGAAAATAAAGAAATTTTGTTACCATTTTTAACACACACTACCGTTCGACCGGCATATTGTTTGTGTTGTCGTTGTTCTAGTTGTTCGAAACATGTTGTTTGTGTTTATTTCCCCGCAGAAGAAAATTTTCGTTTTTCTTTCATATCACTCACTTATTATGCATTTCACTCTCTCTCATTCTATTGGCCTAGTACTTGTATGTTTTTTGTTGTTTTCAAGCCTTTTCAAATGTAAACAAATCATTATTATTATTGTTGTTTATTGTTAAAGTTTGTTTGTATATGTTTTATAATATTGTATGCGTGTATTTTCATTTTTGTGAATTTTCCTAATGGCAAAAAGTGCTTTATTTTTATAACACACTGTAGAGAAAAAAATGAATAATGTGTGGTTGATGGTCTGATTGCACTTTCAATTTAAATGTTTATTTATTGGGGAATTGATTTTGGTTTTTTTCTTGTTTTTCTTTGCATTTTTATTCTACATCAAGTGCAGTCAAGACATTAAAATATATATATTGTTGTTTTTAAGGTTTTTCTAAATAATTAGGAAATAGGTATACTTGATTGGTCGTCGGATTAGCAACATTAACATTAGATTCTAATATAAACATTGAACTTTGTAAGAAATGAACTAAAACTGAACTAAAACTGAACTAGAACTGAACTAGAACTGAACTAGAACTGAACTAGAACTGAACTAGAACTGAACTAGAACTGAACTAGAACTGAA
>NC_060952.1:82839682-82892584 GCF_022045245.1 Lucilia cuprina
CTATAGTCTAGTCTATAGTCTAGTCTATAGTCTAGTCTATAGTCTAGTCTATAGTCTAGTCTATAGTCTAGTCTATAGTCTAGTCTATAGTCTAGTCTATAGACTATTATTCATTAGTCTATAGGATGGGAAAATTTTTATCAATAGTACAATGTATACTGTGGATAATAATCTATTTTATAGTCTTAGTTATAATCTAGACATTTCACTTAGTTTAAAACTAATCTTTAATCCCTTTACTCAATACTATACTCTAGTCCACATTCTTCTAGTCCATAGTTTGAATGGAACAGACTAGACATAGTCTTTGTTCTAAACTATTTTATATCCTGATTTAGTATGATCAATAGTTCTGGCTTGTGTCCTTTATCTGGAGCTAATCTAAAGATAGTACCAAAATCACTTCTACAAACTAGGCTGATGATTTCTTTATACTGTAGACTGAAGAAGAGCTGGCATCTTTTTGCAAAATATAATAAAATTTAACCAGTGATTATCATGGAAATTTGTTAAAATCACTTCATTATTCCATATACGTAGATAGTTTCCACAACACTAGACACTAAAAGCTTACAACTGAAATAATTCTTTAAAATATTTTGGCGATACAATATCTCAATAAAAATTGTAAGTTAAGTCCTTTTATAATTTTCTTTTAACTTACTTTTATATATGCTATATACATTTGTATACATATAATTTTGCTACTATACGTAATATTTCTTCGTGCAACAAATAAAAACAAATCACATTTTAAATCATACGTAAAAAATGTTCAGCTACTTCGTTTTCTTTAGTTTTTCCTATTCGCAGTCTAATAGGAAATCCATGAAATTTATCTAGTCTATACTTCCATTAAAATATATATACAACTACATACAAATACATTAAACTACATGTATCGTTGTATGAATATGTTCTCTATAAGTATAAGTATGTATGTTTATATTCTGATAACTGTCTGTTGTTTGGTCTGTCTATATGTTCATTTATATGCTAAAAAGTCTAAGAAACATCACAAAAAAGAAGAAAAAAAATAATAAAAAATTGTTTGTGTTTTCATTTTTTCGCTAAACGCGTGTGTGTTTATATATAAATATGAAAATGCACAGAGCCACATGTGTATGTATGTAAATATTATATATATAGAATTATATACATATACATATACATATACATATAAAGTACATACTCTCGTACCTACGTATTTATGTAGAGAAAATACGTACGTATTTATATTTTAGTGTTATAAATCTATATTTAATACATATACGCTTGATGCTGCCTGCTGCTACATTTTTTCTTGTTTTTCTTTTTTCTATTTAGTATATGTTTTTGCTCTCATTTTTACTCATTGTATTAAGTTAACTAATAGAGCATTTATACGGGTTGGTGTGTTTGTAAATGTATGAATATGCATTTCTACATTTCATTTTATGGGAGAACAGCATTTTACAACAAGAAGCCAATTTTTTTCTGTGTATGTTTTGTTAAGTTGTAATAATAAAATGAGTTTTTATTTATATTATTAAACTTTTGCACAGTGGAGTGCTGCTAGCAAATTTTTACTCTAAAATAAAGCAAAATAACGAGATTATAGATATATTGATATATGGTTTAGTCTATAATCTAGACTGGACTATTTTACAGTTTAGACTATATTCTAATCTTTTGTGTAGTATATAGTCAGAAGAGTAATCTAGTTTATAGTTTAGCAAGTAATCTATTCAATAGTCTTAAGTCGAGTCTATAGTCTAGTCTAGCCTCGTCTAGTCTATTGTCTAACTAAAGTCTAGTCTATAGTCTGGTCTATATTCTAGTCTATAGTCTAGTCTATAGTCTAGTCTATAGTCTAGTCTATAGTCTAGTCTATAGTCTAGTCTATATTCTAGTCTATAGTCTAGTCTATAGTCTAGTCTATAGTCTAGTCTATAGTCTAGTCTATAGTCTAGTCTATAGTCTAGTCTATAGTCTAGTCTATAGTCTAGTCTATAGTCTAGTCTATAGTCTAGTCTATAGTCTAGTCTATAGTCTAGTCTATAGTCTAGTATTTAATCTAGTCTTTAGTCTACTCTATTCTATATTCTAGTCTACTGTATAGTCTTTAGTTTAGTCTTTTGTAGTCTATAGTCTATTATATAGTCTAGTTGTTGCTTTAGTCTAATAAATAGTCCAGTATTTTGTCTAGTTTATAGTCTAGTCAATAGTCTATTATATAGTCTTTTCTGAATTGTAGTCGATAGTCTAGTCTACAGTGTAGTCTACAGTATAGTTTATGATCAAGTTTTTAGTTTATACTATAGTCTATAGTATGGTTTATGATCTAGCCTATAGTCTAGTCTATTAGGCTGTAATCTGTAATTCGGAATATAGTCCATATTAAGAACTATTTTTTTAAATAAATAAACAAGAATTATACTAACAATTTTCTACATTTCATCCTACTGTGCATAACACAAAAACAAATTGTGGCCGTATTATCGAATATTAACACAAAAGAAAATTCAAAACATTTTTTAAATGTTTTTTTGACCCATTACCGTTTAAAGAAAAAACAGCTGAAAGAAAAACATGGGAAATTAGAATATACCAAAGATGAGTGTGCGAGTACAAGTAATTTCTAGTTACGTACGGCATCGTGCCATATAAAAAACCTCAATAATGTTTAGATTATGTTAAAATAGATTGTTATTTGTTTTCCGTTTTAAATATTGCGATATTTGCTTCTAAACAAAAAGTTTTAATATTTTTTGTTTTGCTGTTTTTTTTTTTTTTTGATATGAATATAAAGAAAAGATAAATTAGAGGAAAAACTAGTAAATGGGAAATATATAATAGAATAAATAAATTTTAAGCGTAACAAGATCGAGAGATTCATGAAGTGTTTTTGCAAGAAATGAGAGTAATTAATTAAAATGAGGGAGAAAATATTGAGAATAATGATCATACAAATTGATGGAAAAAAACATAAAATTGGAAAATTTATTGATGAAATCAACATATACAGTTGTTGCGTTTTCTCAAATACTTTTAAATTTTTTTGATTGTTTTTTTTTTTTTTTGTTTTTGCTAAATAATATTTATTTTCATCTTCCTTATAGATCACTATGGAAAAACGACGTAATACTTTGGATCGTTTTCAACGTTTGGCATTTGGTCGAAAATCATCGGCCAATACAAACACCGCCAATAGTGCTAGCGATTCCACAGCAGCCAGCGGTTCAACGAAAAATCGCAAGTCTTCGGAAAAAACTGAAAAACTACGAGAATTGACCGAATTGTTAAGGGTGGGAGGAAATCGCTCTTCACCCACACCACCTCCAGTACCACCACCACGTAAACCCCGTTCCGGCATGCAGTCAGCTTCACATAGTTCTGAAACAACGGATGTGAGTGATCACTTAGCGGGCACACCACCGACGTCATTATTGGTGCCATCACCATCGACGTCGACAGCAGCAGAAACTTCTGTACACGACGATGGTTTGCTGTCATTTATGTCGTCTAACAGCGATGATATATTGCCTATGGATCAAGAAGAACATGCCAACAACAGCACCTCAAAATCTTCAAGCAATTTACAAAAGTCAGATGAGGGAGCGGAGTACAAGGGTCGCGTACAATTAAAAGTAAACAATACACAAGATTCCAAGCACACAACAGCTACCACAGCCACATCAATGACACCAACCACCTCACCGCTCTCCTCTCCCACCATCAAAACAAACGCCAGTCTCTCCAATTTGGATTTGCTGATACAAAAACAACTACGAGAAAAATCAAAATCCCCTCCTCCACCACCACCACCACCGCCGTTTCCACATTCTAGCAGAAAAGAGCATGCTGCTGCTTGTGCTGCTTCTGGCGATGAGATCGATGGTGATTTGGAATTTAATGATTCGCTATGTAGTACGCATATTGCAACGAAACTAGACAAACCAGAATCGCGCACGGTTATAGGCTCCTATTGTCAGAAGGGCATACCATTTCGTTCGGCTTCATTTTCGGCTATCGACTACGCGGCGGGTAAATACAAGAAATCTGCCCTAAGTGCTTTAAGAGATCGTTTAAGGCGTGAAAAGGCTGTAGAATCTACCAGTCCTACCAGTTCCATATTCAACAGTGTTGTAGATAACCTCACCTGGCCACGTAAAAAACTGGAGGAAGAGGAAACAAAAGAAAACCCGGAAGCCATTGAGGCTGACACCAAACCTAAACCAGATTGGATTTATATTCCCCTAAAAGAGAAATCAGAACTCAGTATTAATTTGTGTTATGGTCAGGATAAGGCCTTGGAGGATGTTATGGAGTCTCCCGATTTAATACCTGAAGAAGAGGTATTTATGGCCGATACCATACAAGAAGTACCTGATAAAATGGAGGCAGCTTGTGTGGCCACCATGGTGGCGGCTCATGCAAAAATGGAATCTCTAACCGATACCATACAATCGGATAACGATTACATTATAGATGAATCACAAGTTCCCATAACAGTGGAATCTAAAGATCTGCAAGAAGCTAAATCGGATAGTTTAGAGGAAACCGCAGAGGAAGAGGTAAAACCTTTAATAAATCCTCTAAATGACATATTTGAACCCAATCTGGCCACTCTAATGGAGGAACAAATACCTTTGGAATCTCCACCGGATAATTTTCTGCAGACTGCCACTACTTGCCTTATCCCAGTACCGGTTTATGAGTGTGCAGCCCAAGAATGGGGTTTGGAAAATCCCCCACAGGAATGGGTGGAGGCTACTCCAGAAAAATTTGATGTGATACCTGAAACCATACAACCCTTAATATCCCTGGATATTTGTCAAGTAGAAAATGCTGAAACTAAAAATCAAAATGAAATAGTGCCCACCATATCAGTGTCACGTTCATCCGATGAATTAGATGAAACTGCTATTTTACGTAAACAGCAAGACCGACAGACAGAAAGCATGGATACAGATTTAGATAATACCGTAGAAAGAAGACAGCCTTCTTTGGATACGACAGATGTTAAAAAACGTTATAGTCATGATGACATGGAGCTAATAAGTGAAAAGGTATCGTCTTTAGAAAACATACCCACACGTCATAGTGCTGATGAAAGACGCAAGGCTGATATGTCGAAACGGCGTAAGGGTATTTATATAGAAAATTGGCATGACCATGCAGAGGGTGAAATCACCGCCTCAGTACCCAAAACTTTGGCTTTAGATATAACCATAGCCAATCTGAATGCCATTAAACCAGATACTCCCGAAGATAATATTATGTATATAAACAGTCCCATAACTGATGACAATCGCACGCCCGCCTCTTTATATTCCTTCGATCTCAATACTCCCGAAGCTGAGTGTCAAAACTCACCGGTGTGGACTATCAAAAACCCCATTATGGGTAGTTTTAGCCTTCAGAGTTCAGAGGAAAAAGATGATATTCCATTAGCTTCGCCACCCGTCTCGTTAAGTACATCTCACATAAGTTTACCACGAAATAATAAAAGTTATCCTTATCTACGCACCGATTCGGTATCGGATAATGAAAGTGATCGTACACCACCACCTTCACGTGATCGTACCAGTCCTGCTTTAAGTGATTATGATTTTAAACGTTATTCCAAGCGTCCGCTGCGAGGGCCATATGGCCAGATGTTGGAGGCGGAAATGAAGAAACCCAACAAAATGCATTTTGAAGAGATTTTAGAGGATCTAAGGGAGTCAGATGTGTAAGTACCATTTTGAAAATTTAGTTCAGTTCTAGTTCAGTTCTAGTTCAGTTCTAGTTCAGTTCTAGTTCAATTCTAGTTCAATTCTAGTTCAATTCTAGTTCAGTTCTAGTTCAGTTCTAGTTCAGTTCTAGTTCAGTTCTAGTTCAGTTCTAGTTCAGTTCTAGTTCTGTTCTAGTTTAGTTCTATTTCAGTTCTAGTTCATTTCTAGTTCTATTTTGATTTATTTCATTTTTCAGTAGTACTTCCATATCGATTATTTAAATTATAACCTTCAGATAATATAAATTTTGGAAAAATCCATTTTATTCACACAAACATTTTAAAATTGTAACATAAATTTTCTCAGAATCACACATTATACTCCGCTTTAATTTTAAAAACATAATCAAAGAAAATTATCATGACACTAATGTTGAGCAATGAAAGAAGCGGAAACGTGCCACAATTATGTTTATTTACTCAATACTAATTATTACTACTAATTTGAATTACATGTGTCTTTTAACACTTTTATAGCTTTTACTTTGTTGTTATTATTATTATTTTCATTTATTTTTCCGTTTCATTTTTTCACAGTTCCATACAACCGAGGCGCCAGCGTTCTATACATGATGACGCAGGTGGTCGTAGTAATGTGCCCCACTATTCCAATTCGATGCGTGTGCGTAAAACAACGAATAACACATATTTGCCAGTACCACAACATACGCGTGCCGCCTCAACACCTTCGCAAATTGAAAATATAAGCAGTAGCGGCAGTAGAAGTGGCGCCTCTAGCACTGAACACTACGATGATGATGATGCGATTATCAAAGTTAAACCGTTAGAGAAAAAATGTCAAAGTACTTTGGATACCACAACCATTGGCAGAGATGATATACTAACTGCAACAACAACACCCGTTGCAGTGGCAACAACTGTAGCCACATCGCCAACGACAACAACTAAAGCTGGAAAATCATCTAAAAATGCAATACTATTGCAACGCGAACAAAAACGAGCTTCTTCTGAAGCCCCCATCTCAAAGACGCACAGTAAACGCAGTCAATCTATGAGCAGCACTGAAAAACCAACTACAGCACATTTACAACATGTTCATCAACAAAAACGCAGTCTAGACGTTACAAATAGCAATAAAACAAATAAAAATAATCACAGTAATAATGCAACAACAGGCCACAAAGCTGCTGGAACAGTATCAGGACAAACAAGTAATACAACTTCGTCGTCATCGTCATCGACCACAAATATCCTGCCCACGCCTGAATTGTTGGCTCAGCTGTTAAAAGGTTCCAGTGAAAAATTACTCTCGGAACAACGTCAGCAAATGTATGCGGTAAGTTGTTGTTTCTTTATTTAGTTTTTTTTCCTTCTGTTATTGTGGAGATAAATACTACATCCCTGCAAAGTTTTACAACATACATAATTATTGTGCAAAATATTTTTCTGTGTGTGTATAGAAGATAAAATTTTAAATCAATTCAATAGGTAACGCAACAAATTTTTTCGTTTAAACAAGGGAAGGATCCTAAATATTTTTATTTAATTATTTATGAATATTATAAAATGTGTGCAACTGAAATCCATAGAAATTATAACAAGTAAGAGTGTTATATTCGGCTATGCCGAATCTTTTATACCCACCATCGTTTTTTATGGGGACATTATAGGTAAATTAAGGCTCGATCCACATAAAATTAGGTTAAGAGTTTTTGACTGGCAAGAAACTTAATTAAGTCGAAAGAAACTTAGTTAAGGGTCTTAAAGTATTTTCTGATAGGGACCTTATGTTAGGGTTATGGTCAATTAAGGCCTGTTCCACATACATTTTGGTAAAGAGATTTTGGCTTGTGAAAAACTTCTGTGAAATTTCATCGCTATACTCGTATTTTTAAGGCAGTAATGAGCGTTAAAGTAGTTTTATGGAGGGGACCTTATATGGGGGGTAGGGTCAATTATAGACCGTTCCACATAAAATTTGATGGAAAGGTTTTGGTTCCTAAGATACATACTTATGTCAAATTTCTTCGCTATATTAGTATTTTTACGCCCATAATTAACATTAAAGTCGTTTTCTGATCCACATAAAATTTGGTAAATTTTGACTTGTATAAATCTTACTTCTGTGTAATTTCATTGCTATAGTCCGATTTTTAAGCCAGTAATGAGCATTAAAAAAGTTTATGGGGGGACTTCTTATGGGGGGTAGGGTCAACTATGGACCGATCCACATAAAATTTGGTAGAGAGATATTGCCTAGTATAAAACTTATTTCTGGGAAATTTGGTAAAGAGATTTTGGCTAGTATAAACTTACTTCTGTTAAATTTCATCGCTTTAGTCGTATTTTTAAGCAAGTAATGAGCTTTATAGTAATTTTATGGAGGGTCTTTATATGAGGGCTAGGGTCAATTATGGACCGATCCACATACAATTTCATAAAGATTTTTGGCTGGTAAGATACTTCCTTATATCAAATTTCATCGCTATATTCGTTTGTTTAAGCCAGTAATGAGTGTTAAAGTCATTTTCTGAAGGGGACGTTATATGGGGGGTAGGGTCAATTATCGACCGATATACATAAACTTTGGTTTTGAGATATTGGCTTGCATAAAACTTATGTGTGTCGAATTTCATCGCTATATTCCCATTTTTAAGCCAGTAATGAGCGTTAAAGTCATTTTCTGAAGGGGACCTTATATGGGGGGTAGGGTCAATTATGGACCGATCCACATAAAATTTCATAGAGAGGTTTTGACTAGTAAAAAACTTACTTATGTCAAATTTCATCGCTATACTTGTATTTTTAAGCGAGTAATGAGCGTTAAAGTCATTTTCTGAAGGGGACGTTATATGGGGGGTAGGGTCAATTATGGACCGATATACATAAAATTTGGTTGAGAGATATTGACTTGCATGAAACTTATGTGTGTCGAATTTTATCGCTATATTCCCATTTTTAAGCCAGTAATCAGCTATTTAGTGATTTTCTAAAGGGGACCTTATATGGGGGGTAGCGCCAATTATGGTCCTATTTCCGCCATAATTCAAAAATATTTTTCAGACGTCAAAAAACTGACCTGTGCGAAATTTTGTGGTATTTGCATCATAAATAACGAATTTGTGAATATTTGAAGCTATTTATACAATATTCCGGGGGGTACAGTTGTATGGGGGCTTTGTGAAATCGTTGACCGATTTTGAATCATAAGTGGATTTTGATTTTCAAGACATTTTCTGAAGAGTAGTCTGTAGGGGGTCTATGGTCAAATAAGGCCCAATCATTTTGAAAATAAGTTGTATGATTTATCGTTCTATAAAACAAGGTTCTGCAGATTTTTGTTGACATAATAAAATATTTAACGTAATCATGAGCCTAAAGACCCGATTCGGGAGGTACGATTGCATGGGGGCTAGGCGAAATAATGGACCGATTTCAACCATTCAAAACGACTTAGAAAGTGATTCTGAGCTGATTCGTATACTTTAAGGTTGGTCAAGGGGTGTAAAGATATCAGTACAAACGCATAATACCCTTACCACTATAATGGTGTGAGGTATAAAAGTAAAGTACTCATACAAAATACGAACATGGGCTTCCTGTTCGTTAGTTCGCTGTCTAAATCACAGAAAAGCTATTTCATTTTAGTGTGTGTGTGTGTTGCAGTGAGCAAATAGAACGACGAAATTCGAAAAGAAGTCCTTACTTATGATAGTACTTGGTACTTTCCCAGACTATAGAGCTCTTCACCGCGAGTTCATATTCGTAAGTGGCAGGGACATCTAGTTAGTTAGTTAGTTAGTTAGTTGGTTAGTTAGTTAGTTAGTTAGTTAGTTAGTTAGTTAGTTAGTTAGTTAGTTAGTTAGTTAGTTAGTTAGTTAGTTAGTTAGTTAGTTATTTATTTAGTTATTTAGTTGTTTAGTTGTTTAGTTGTTTAGTTATTTAGTTATTTAGTTATTTAGTTATTTAGTTATTTAGTTATTTAGTTATTTAGTTATTTAGTTATTTAGTTATTTAGTTATTTAGTTATTTAGTTATTTAGTTATTTAGTTATTTAGTTATTTAGTTATTTAGTTATTTAGTTATTTAGTTATTTAGTTATTTTAGTTATTTAGTTAATTATTTAGTAGTTTTAGTTATTTAGTTATTTAGTTATTTAGTTATTTAGTTATTTAGTTATTTAGTTATTTAGTTATTTAGTTATTTAGTTATTTAGTTATTTAGTTATTTAGTTATTTAGTTATTTAGTTATTTAGTTATTTAGTTATTTAGTTATTTAGTTATTTAGTTATTTAGTTATTTAGTTATTTAGTTATTTAGTTATTTAGTTATTTAGTTATTTAGTTATTTAGTTATTTAGTTATTTAGTTATTTAGTTATTTAGTTATTTAGTTATTTTGTTATTTAGTTATTTAGTTATTTAGTTATTTAGTTATTTAGTTATTTAGTTATTTAGTTATTTAGTTATTTAGTTATTTAGTTATTTAGTTATTTAGTTATTTAGTATATTAGTTATTTAGTTATTTAGTTATTTAGTTATTTAGTTATTTAGTTATTTAGTTATTTAGTTATTTAGTTATTTAGTTATTTAGTTAGTTATTTAGTTATTTAGTTATTTAGTTATTTAGTTATTTAGTTATTTAGTTATTTAGTTATTTAGTTATTTAGTTATTTAGTTATTTAGTTATTTAGTTATTTAGTTAGTTAGTTAGTTAGTTAGTTAGTTAGTTAGTTAGTTAGTTAGTTAGTTAGTTAGTTAGTTAGTTAGTTAGTTAGTTAGTTAGTTAGTTAGCTAGTTAGTTAGTTAGTTAGTTAGTTAGTTATTTATTTAGTTAGTTAGTTAGTTAGTTAGTTAGGTAGTTAGTTAGTTCGTTAGTTAGTTGGTTATTTCCAAGAAGTGTTACTTCCCATCCAATTATCAGTTTCAAGTGAAGTAACTGGTACACAAGAAAATATCTATAGAAAGCCTACAGACAATTATAATAAAGCATATAAGACACTACGCACTTCTGTCTGGAGACAAAATATCGACCAGCAACAGGTTTAGTATTTTTGTTGTTTGAATGGATTTTGTTACAATTCTATTTAAAAGTTTTCTGCTTCTGGATTTGAATGAATGAAAGCACATATAAAAGTATTGAACAGTGATGGTAAAATGACGGTTATAAAAAGTACTTAGGTAACCAACGATTTTATGTATAGTATAGTACATCAATACGTATTTTAGTATCATGGCTTCACTTTTATAATATCATCTAGTAAATTTAGAAACTTGTTACCCAATTTTGGAGTATTTTGACTGAGTCAGCCTTAACTACTTTAACTGACAAAACAAAAGTATATTCAAGAAATACTTGCCTAAATCCCAGTTCTAGATAAGTGTATATAATACAAGTAAACCAAAATTTTGTAAATTCTCTTGCAATACCTTTTTGAATTAATGGTACTTTTCATGTCTTGTGCCTAGTAAATGTACAAAAAAAAGTACAAAATAATTTTTTATTCTCAAAACAAAACTAACTATACATAATTTCGTAACTCTTTTTTTCTCATTATTGTAATTCATGCGTGTATATTTAATCCCGTGGTTCTGTTACTTTCAACCCCATAAATTATTTGTTGCTTTTGTGTTTTTTTACGTATGAATGGTGGCTATGTGCAATATCTACAGCAATTTGAATCAGACAATAACTACATGGTATGTGTAAATATTCATATAGATACAAACATATCTTCATACATGAAAGAGATTTAAACAACAAGAGATTGTTGTTTAAATCTCTTTCGTTTTGATATTCCAATAATTGTAATTGTTTTTTTTTTCTTATTCACTGAAGATTCTACGCAATTTTCTATTAGTTACGCATGTTTTTTCATCTTATTTATATTTATTTTGTTTTGCACTCTATTGTTTTGTGTGTTTCTTTATTGTGCCGCATGTATGTATGTATGTATGTGAGCATTTACAAATGTATTGACCCATTATAAACAAGATTTTTATAACAATTATTTCTTTCGATTTTTTTAATTATAGTTTTTATTTTTCATTTACATCTTTAAAATTATGGGTCCTCTATATTTGTATTTTAAATACATACCCAATAGTACTCATACGTCTGCAATTGTTTTGTTTTTCTTTTTGGCCAAAAGGGAGCATTGTTTTGTTGGTAATGAAGAAGAGAAAGAGAGTTTATTCATAATTTTCTTAAAGAATCTCAGAGTGTCTAAGTGAGTGTATTTTTTTACATACAAGGCCACTGAGTGCCATTCTCAATGCTATACCTTAATAGTTGTTTTTAATTTGTTTTCCTGTCTCGGTTCTCTAAATCACTGCGGTAAACTGGGTTTGTGCAAATGTTTGCAATAATACAATTGATATACAAAGTTTTTCAGCCAATTTTGTGAACTGAACAGTTCTAGTTTAGTTCTAGTTCAGTTCTAGTTCAGTTCTAGTTCTAGTTCAGTTCTAGTTTAGTTCTAGTTCAGTTCTAGTTCAGTTCTAGTTCAGTTCTAGTTCAGTTCTAGTTCAGTTCTAGTTCAGTTCTAGTTCAGTTCTAGTTCAGTTCTAGTTCAGTTCTAGTTCAGTTCTAGTTCAGTTTTAGTTCAGTTCTAGTTCAGTTCTAGTTCAGTTCTAGTTCAGTTCTAGTTCAGTTCTAGTTCAGTTCTAGTTCAGTTCTAGTTCAGTTCTAGTTCAGTTCTAGTTCAGTTCTAGTTCAGTTCTAGTTCAGTTCTAGTTCAGTTCTAGTTCAGTTCTAGTTCAGTTCTAGTTCAGTTCTAGTTCAGTTCTAGTTCAGTTCTAGTTCAGTTCTAGTTCAGTTCTAGTTCAGTTCTAGTTCAGTTCTAGTTCAGTTCTAGTTCAGTTCTAGTTCAGTTCTAGTTCAGTTCTAGTTCAGTTTTAGTTCTGTTCTAGTTCTGTTCTAGTTCTGTTCTAGTTCTGTTCTAGTTCTGTTCTAGTTCTGTTCTAGTTCTGTTTTAGTTCTGTTCTAGTTCTGTTCTAGTTCTGTTCTAGTTCTGTTCTAGTTCTGTTCTAGTTCTGTTCTAGTTCTGTTCTAGTTCAGTTCTAGTTCAGTTCTAGTTCAGTTCTAGTTCTGTTCTAGTTCTGTTTTAGTTCTGTTCTAGTTCTGTTCTAGTTCTGTTCTAGTTCTGTTCTAGTTCTGTTCTAGTTCAGTTCTAGTTCTGTTCTAGTTCTGTTCTAGTTCTGTTCTAGTTCTGTTCTAGGTTTGTTCTAGTTCTGTTCTAGTTCTGTTCTAGTTCGGTTCTAGTTCTGTTTTAGTTCTGTTCTAGTTCTGTTCTAGTTCAGTTCCAGTTCAGTTCTTGTTCAGTTCTAGTTCAATTCTAGTTCTGTTCTAGTTTAGCTCTAGTTCTATTCTAGTTCAGTTCTAGTTCTGTTCTAGTTCAGTTCTAGTTCAGTTGTAGTTCAGTTGTAGTTCGGTTCTAGTTCTGTTCTAGTTCAGTTCTAGTTCAGTTCTAGTTCAGTTCTATTTCAGTTCTAGTTCAGTTCTAGTTCAGTTCTAGTTCAGTTCTAGTTCAGTTCTAGTTCAGTTCTAGTTCAGTTCTAGTTCAGTTCTAGTTCAGTTCTAGTTCAGTTCTAGTTCAGTTCTAGTTCAGTTCTAGTTCAGTTCTAGTTCAGTTCTAGTTCAGTTCTAGTTCAGTTCTAGTTCAGTTCTAGTTCAGTTCTAGTTCAGTTCTAGTTCAGTTCTAGTTCAGTTCTAGTTCAGTTCTAGTTCAGTTCTAGTTCAGTTTTAGTTCTGTTCTAGTTCTGTTCTATTTCTGTTCTAGTGCTGTTCTAGTTCTGTTCTAGTTCTGTTCTAGTTCTAGTTCTGTTCTAGTTCAGTTCTAGTTCAGTTCTAGTTCAGTTCTAGTTCAGTTCTAGTTCAGTTCTAGTTCAGTTCTAGTTCAGTTCTAGTTCAGTTCTAGTTCAGTTCTAGTTCAGTTCTAGTTCAGTTCTAGTTCAGTTCTAGTTCAGTTCTAGTTCAGTTCTAGTTCAGTTCTAGTTCTGTTCTAGTTCTGTTCTAGTTCAGTTCTAGTTCAATTCTAGTTCAGTTCTAGTTCTGTTCTAGTTCTGTTCTAGGTCTGTTCTAGTTCTGTTCTAGTTCTGTTCTAGTTCTGTTCTAGTTCTGTTCTAGTTCTGTTCTAGTTTAGCTCTAGTTCTATTCTAGTTCTGTTCTAGTTGTGTTCTTGTTCTGTTCTGTTCTGTTCTAGTTCTGTTCTAGTTCAGTTTTAGTTCAGTTCTATGTTAGTTCTAGTTCAGTTGGTTAAGCTTTTACGATGTAGTTATAAACTAGTCGATCTTGACTGGCTTAATAATAATTCTTTTCATATTATTTATATTATTTTATATTTTTGACATTAAATTTTTATTTGGAAATTTTTTATGGGCGTGAGAGATTATATTTGCTACTTTCTCAGTTTTACTTGAAGTATAAATACAATTCTTTCTCTTATATTTCAACTGTTTTAGGGAGTAAAATTAGCTTTTGTTTAAATTGATTTTATTAAAAAAAATTAAGTGGTTGGTTCTTAAGCTTTATAATAAAGCTTTGGAGTAAAAGCTTTTTGAATCATTGTGCCGGTATTTTAAAATGATTTATTTATGTAAATAATATTTATTACCTAAATATTACCTGTCAAGACAAATAATTATATATTAATTTGTTCTACCTTTCCATAATTATATCAACTTATAAGTGATAAAAAATATGTTACATACTAATTATTTCGATAACAGTCTACAAGATTTCTTTTGTTTTACAAAAAATCCAATTAGAAAAAAAATTACATCGAACTTTCGACAAATTTTATTGAACAATTCGCCAAATTGCAACATTTGTTCACACACAATTAAATACTACCACTCGACTCATAACAAACACAACGAATTTCTTATAGACCCCAGATACAAGAAATATCTCTACATGAAATTTTTTTAGACCATTACGTAAATAAACAAAATATACACATACAAATCGAAGGACAGACAGCGAAAGCTAAACAAACAAATAAAAACAAAAATAACCAAACCGAATGAACAAAGAAAGAACCCAACAAAAAGCTAAGTGCCACATGCAATTTACCACTTGTCGAATGCAAATATCAATCCAACCAAAAATCGAAACGAAAGAGAACATAATGAAGTATTTACATCAAAAAGCTATAATAGAGCATCATGTGCCATGGCAAAACAGAGTGGGGAGAGTGACACTGAAATATAAGCACAATATACACGGATTGAACGAATCGACGGATATAGCAGAAAATCTAAAAGAAAACTGTTGCTATTACTCAGGCTAACAACTAAAAGTACTTGAGAACACATGTAACAAATGGAGAGTAGTGGCTGGTGATGATGAGAGACATGTTAAAGAGTATAGTAAGGGTAACGAAAGCGCATGTAGGAAGATTACTTAAATATAAGAGATTTTATTTGTAACAACAGGGATGCCAAATGTTTTGTATTAATATTTTTACGAGTATACCCAGCTTTCAACAGTTCAGCTGTAGTTGAAGTTTAGTTCTTGTTCAGTTCACTTTAGATTACTTTAGATCTTGTTCAGTTTTAGTTCAGTTTTAGTTCAGTTCTATTTTCTAGTTCAGTTCTAGTTCAGTTCTAGTTCAGTTCTATTTTGGTTCTAGTTCAGTTCTAGTTCAGTTCTAGTTCTAGTTCATTTCTAGTTCAGTTCAAGTTCAGTTCTAGTTCAGTTCTAGTTCAGATCTAGTTCAGTTCTAGTTCAGTTCTAGTTCAGTTCTAGTTCAGTTCTAGTTCAGTTCTAGTTCTGTTCTAGTTCAGTTCTAGTTCAGTTCTAGTTCAGTTCTAGTTCAGTTCTAGTTCAGTACTAGTTCAGTTCTAGTTCAGTTCTAGTTCAGTTCTAGTTCAGTTCTAGTTCAGTTCTAGTTCAGTTCTAGTTCAGTTCTAGTTCAGTTCTAGTTCAGTTCTAGTTCAGTTCTAGTTCAGTTCTAGTTCAGTTCTAGTTCAGTTCTAGTTCAGTTTCTAGTTCAGTTCTAGTTCAGTTCTAGTTCAGTTCTAGTTCAGTTCTAGTTCAGTTCTAGTTCAGTTCTAGTTCAGTTCTAGTTCAGTTCTAGTTCAGTTCTAGTTCAGTTCTAGTTCAGTTCTAGTTCAGTTCTAGTTCAGTTCTAGTTCAGTTCTAGTTCAGTTCTAGTTCAGTTCTAGTTCAGTTCTAGTTCAGTTCTAGTTCAGTTCTAGTTCAGTTCTAGTTCAGTTCTAGTTCAGTTCTAGTTCAGTTCTAGTTCAGTTCTAGTTCAGTTCTAGTTCAGTTCTAGTTCAGTTCTAGTTCAGTTCTAGTTCAGTTCTAGTTCAGTTCTAGTTAGTTTAGTTTCAGTTCTAGTTCAGTTCTAGTTCAGTTCTAGTTCAGTTCTAGTTCAGTTCTAGTTCAGTTCTAGTTCAGTTCTAGTTCAGTTCTAGTTCAGTTCTAGTTCAGTTCTAGTTCAAGTTCAGTTCTAGTTCAGTTCTAGTTCAGTTCTAGTTCAGTTCTAGTTCAGTTCTAGTTCAGTTCTAGTTCAGTTCTAGTTCAGTTCTAGTTCAGTTCTAGTTCAGTTCTAGTTCAGTTCTAGTTCAGTTCTAGTTCAGTTCTAGTTCAGTTCTAGTTCAGTTCTAGTTCAGTTCTAGTTCAGTTCTAGTTCAGTTCTAGTTCAGTCTAGTTCAGTTCTAGTTCAGTTCTAGTTCAGTTCTAGTTCAGTTCTAGTTCAGTTCTAGTTCAGTTCTAGTTCAGTTCTAGTTCAGTTCTAGTTCAGTTCTAGTTCAAGTTCAGTTCTAGTTCAATTCTAGTTCAGTTCTAGTTCAGTTCTAGTTCAGTTCTAGTTCAGTTCTAGTTCAGTTCTAGTTCAGTTCTAGTTCAGTTCTAGTTCAGTTCTAGTTCAGTTCTAGTTCAGTTCTAGTTCAGTTCTAGTTCAGTTCTAGTTCAGTTCTAGTTCAGTTCTAGTTCAGTTCTAGTTCAGTTCTAGTTCAGTTCTAGTTCAGTTTCTAGTTCAGTTCTAGTTCAGTTCTAGTTAAGTTCTAGTTCAGTTCTAGTTCAGTTCTAGTTCAGTTCTAGTTCAGTTCTAGTTCAGTTCTAGTTCAGTTCTAGTTCAGTTCTAGTTCAGTTCTAGTTCAGTTCTAGTTCAGTTCTAGTTCAGTTCTAGTTCAGTTCTAGTTCAGTTCTAGTTCAGTTCTAGTTCAGTTCTAGTTCAGTTCTAGTTCAGTTCTAGTTCAGTTCTAGTTCAGTTCTAGTTCAGTTCTAGTTCAGTTCTAGTTCAGTTCTAGTTCAGTTCTAGTTCAGTTCTAGTTCAGTTCTAGTTCAGTTCTAGTTCAGTTCTAGTTCAGTTCTAGTTCAGTTCTAGTTCAGTTCTAGTTCTAGTTCAGTTGTAGTTCTAGTTCAGTTGTAGTTCTAGTTCAGTTGTAGTTCTAGTTCTAGTTCAGTTATATTCAGTTATAGTTCAGTTTCAAATTTTGTCTTTAAAACTTTTCAAATTAGTTGTTTTATTTTTAAAATTTAAACTCTTGGCAACTCTACAATATCAAGAATTATAGAGTTAGGAGAGACTTCTCAACAGCAAAAGCTGTAACATATGGTTATTATTAATAAATTTAAAAATTTAGTCAAATTGCTAAACAATTTTAAAGTGTCATAATAGATGTTTTATAAAAACTAATCCATTGTTTTTGGAATAAAATAGTTTTTTTATCTTTTTTAAGTCAAAAGCTTTTCACTGGAAAAGAGCATTTAGATTTTCCTGTTGCTAAATATTTTCTTCATGTTGTTTTTATGACTCTTTGTGGCTGCGAGTAGAAGAGTTCTGGCACTGTTTATATTATTATTAACTTTTGCTCAAGTGGCCAAAATAAAATTCAAATGGAAATGAAAACAAAAAAATGCTTTCAAGCCAACATGTCTGCTCGTAGTAGTTGTTGTGTATATTGGTAGTAGTGGCAGTAGTAGTAGAACAAAGTAATAATTTCCAGCAGCAGCCACAGACCGAAAAAAAAGGTTGTTAAAGTAAATGCGAATTTCAAACATAAAATTGTAACAATTTGCTGGCTTTGGAAAAAAACGTCGGAAGAAAAGCAAATAAAATAAATATAATAAAATTAATTACAATTTGTTGATTTTATTATAAATATTAAAAAAAATATATATATAATAATAATAAAAAAATAATGCTGCTTTTAGTGAAATGAAATGTAAAGAAAAGTGAAATTTAAAAAATAAAGTGTTGATCAATATGAAATAAAAAAAAAAAAATATGAAATTTAAAATAGAATTTTGAAAATAAAATTTGTGTTTTTTTTAAATAAGAAAAGTATGAAAAATAGAAATTAATTAAAAATAAGTGAAAAAATATAAAAAATAAATTAAAATAAAGAAAAATTAGAAAAAAAGAAAACAAATTTTAAGAAATTAACGTTTAATCAAAATCTTTTAAATTTTAAAATTATAGACATTTATATAAAGTGAAAATTTATTGGAAATTTTGTTTAAAAACTTAAGATTTTTCCTAAAACTTAAATTGTGAAAAATTAATCTTGTATATTTTTTTTTAAGAAAAATCTTTTTCTTCTTTGGTGTTTTTCAGTTTTCTATTCCCAAATAATTTTATCTTTAACTTTTTTCGTAGTTTTTTTTTTTGATACATTGTGTACATACAATAATAATTGCACCTGCGTAGAATGTATGTGTTTCAACCACTACATTTACATATTTAAAACATATACATACTTACAGACAGAGACACTTAGGAAACAAAAAAATAAATAAACAACAATTTGTGTGTGTGAGTGTGTTTGTAGAGAATTTTTAATTCTTAGTTTGTTATTAAATTTTGCTGTTGTTATTGTTTTATTTAAAATTTCTTTAGTTGTTGTTTGTTGTTTTTTTTAAGGGTAATAGTGCTTAAAAGGGGTGTGAAGAGAAAAATAAAAGAAGAATAAAACTTTTGTTAAATTTCGGTTTTACTTTTTATGTGGATGAACAAAAAAATGCTTCATTTAAAGCTTTAGGGAATCCTTAAAATATATGTATGTGTATTCTCAAACACACAGTCAAGAAAACATACATATACTATCTCACATAAGACCGTTAGACAGACACTTATATAAACAAGATACTCATACACGCTAACTTGCTTACAAAAGAGAGAAACTTGTATAAATATTCACAATTAAAACGAGCTCATTATTACATGAATAAAATTGTTAATTTTTTTTTTAATAAAAAAATACATTTTCTAGAATTTTTTTTTTCAAAGAACCGATTCTAGAATGACTTTTAATAGAACTGCTTTTTAAATTCTTTAATAACTGTTTCGAAACGTAGTTTGTGAAATAATTATTAAAAAACCAACTTTATAGATTTGTCTCGAATGTCATATTTTGACACTAGTTGAATTTATTAAATAGGTTTTTTATATTTTATGAAAAATTGGAAAGTTAATATAGAAAATGTAAATTTTATAATATTATATTTTGATCTATGTCTGTCTATCTGTTTGTCCGTCCATGTAAACCTTGAAATCAAACTACAGGTCGCAATTTTGAAGATAATTCAATGCCCGTTCGTCCGTCTGTCTGTTCAACGATGTAAACCTTGTAATCAAATCAATTTTGGTTCATCATCTTCTATAGACCCAGGGACGAAGTTTATTGAAGTTTAGATCGGTCGTCCATTATTTCACTTAGCCTCTTACAACTGAACCCACGAATAGGACTTGTAAAACTTGTAATCAAACTACAGGTCGCAATTTTAAAGATAATAGAAATTAAATATGGCACATGATCTTCTGTGGTACCGGAAACTAAGCCTATTAAAAATGGTTAACATCGGTTTATTATTTCAATAAGCCATCATACAACTGAAACCGATAAATATCGTTATACCCCACACCACTTTAGTGGGGAGGGTATATTGGGTTTGTGCTGATGTTTGTAACGCACAATACTATTGGTCCTTTACCCACCTTTAAGAATACTAATCTGCTCAGAATCATTTTCTGAGTCGATTTAACTATGTCCGTCCGTCTGTCCGTCCATGTAAACTTTGTAATCAAACTACATGTCGCAATTCCGAAGATAATTCAATGAAATTTGGTACAAGATTCGTCTTCGTCTTCTTCCAGGGACGAAGCCTATTGAAAATGGTTAAGAAAATGGTAGACGAAGCCTATTGAAATGTTTTATATCGGTCCATTATTTCAAATATATCGGTCCATTATTTCAATAGAACAAATAGAACTTTTAAGTTCATAATTATGTTTAATATACTCATATCTCGACAAAAAACTGAAAAAAACCAAGTTCTATACAAGACTCGATGACCCTCACGAATTCCATATTAATAGGTTCTCATATGATCCTAGCCTCTATTAAAAGCCCCCTTGGTGTACGGGAACTCATACATATATGACTCTCATATCGAGTAAATATTGCTTAATTTGTGTTTAAGGATAAAGAAGTTTTAGATTTTTGAAGGTTTAATATTTGACATACTTTCTGCAACTATTATTGATATACTCATATGATACTCCGTTGGACGATATAAAATACCCAAAATTACGGATCACAAATTTCCCACTAGATCCGATACGTGTAGTAAATAAATTTAAGGCGGCTCTGTTATTCGAACATTGTTGAGACTATTCCAAAGATCCTAACCAGACCTATATTGAATAGGAAAGGGTACAGAACGTAGCCCTGTAATAATTGGCTATATATGTCAATGCCTTCCAAATCTCATTGTGGTCTCGTTGGTGGAGCATGCCGATACGATATATGAATCATCCAGATGAGATTTATATACAAACACAGTTCATAAAGGAGGGGTATTTTGCGAGATCCTGCTCTACCTATACCTTGTCCTGTTGCTCCACTATCGTCGAAAGTTGGTTAATCACTGCGATTTGTGTATTTCAGATGATAGATGCTATAACCTTTAGTGCTATATCATACTAGTGCTATATCATACGCTCTATCATAGCGAGCTCAGATCCTAATGTTGCGATAATAATTTTTGAACTCTTTTTCACTTGGTGATTAGATCCATAACAAGCTATACGTTGTGTTCTATAGGGGGATCATACGCCATAGGGGCACATCTGCCAATAGCGAAGAACTTGAAAAGTGAGTTATCGATTTTATCGCATTATCAAATTTTGTTTTCGTTTATCGATTATCTATCACCCCTGAAAATTTGAAACATTAACTTTACATATAATGGGAGGCAGACATGATTAATTGTTTTTCAAAGGGCTGTGAAAATATTTCAATGTGTGAACTTTTTGTGCTAATTTTTTTTTAGTTTTTGTGATAGAAAAAATATATTGGTAATAATAATATTTTCGAAGCCCGAAAAAAATTAAAACTAAACCCCAGAACTGCCCGTGGGGCACATGCGCCATAAATATGTAATGCTTGTGATGTAGAACAAAATTTGGTTAAAATTTAGAAAAAATCAGTAATAATTTGTTTTAATTTTTTTATTAAGTTTTGTAAAATAAACAATAAATATCTGGTTTATTAACTTTGTTTAATGAATTAAAGTATAAAACAGCAAATAAGTTTTTATTTTTGTAATTTTTTCTTTTATTTTACTAATGAAAAATCTGCCCCATCCCCTTGGCGCATTTACCCCATGGATGGGGCGGAATCGCCGTTTTTGGTCAGTGCGGAAAAGTTAAAAAAATATGTACATGACATATGAGGAAAGATCGAAAGAAATAAAAAAACTTAAGTCAACTAAGTATCTGATCCAAGAAAAAAATTAAGAATATGTATTGTGATTTTAATTGGAGCCCGGCGTCTGAACCCCCTTCTACCCTACAACTACTTTCAATGTTAAAAAAATATGTTTTTGATTTTGATCATAACCGAATGGGTTTGATCGAAATATTTCAAAATCTTTTTTTTTTTTAAATTTTAACATGCATGAGCCAGAGTAAAAATGAAACATTTTGTCACACATATAAAATTAATTTTTGTTAAAATCATATGAAAAATATTATCAATGTAAAATATCTTTTCTGCCCAAAAACCAGTCTTGTTACAAAAACGACTTTGTTTTGTAGTTCAATTATCAGCCCATATACAGTGCAACGAATAACCCACTCATGTTTTTATTTTTAACCTGCATTGTTAAAGTATTTTTCAATTTATTTGTTAGTTGTTTTTAATAACTTTTTCCATATTGTTCTAGGTTGTTTCATTTTTTGTAACTTCATTCATTTATTGTCAAACACACGAAACAAAAAACACTGAATATATATTCAAAAAGGATCAGTAGTCGTATTGTTTTGATTGTTAATTGTGTTGTATATTGAATTGGTGTATCGAAGTATTGGAAAAAAAATAAGAAAATTGACAAAAAGCTTTTAAGGGCAATGATTGAGTTTAAGCAGGTCAAGACAACCTTTTTGACTAAGAGAAAAATGTTAGTGCAAAGATGTTATATAAAATATGCAAACAATATCGCAAATATTTTTAAAGAATTTTTTAGAAACATTTTATTTTTTATATCTGATCATATATAACATCCATTTAAAACTTTTTACATCCATTATTATTTTAAATTATTTTTTACTTGCTACGTGAATCTGTTTGTTTATCACCGCTGCAAATAGAAGAGGCGTAGCGTAAATATTATTTTAATCTCTCTGCTTTGTTGCATGCAACAGTATCTTGGCTTTATGTGTACGTGAATTTATTTTTCATATTAAAAAAATATAATAAACCAAGTTATAAAATATCAAAAACATATAATTGAATTAGCGATTTGTTAAATAAGTGCAGTTTAAATTTATTAAAATTGAATATTTGAAACCATAGTTTTTTGTTCTAATAGGAACTTAATTCTTATTTCTAGTTCAGTTCTAGTTGAATTCTTGTTCTAGTTCAGTTGTTGTTCAGTTCTAGTTCAGTTCTAGTTCAGTTTTAGTTCAGTTCTAGTTCAGTTCAAGTTCAGTTCTAGTTCAGTTCTAGTAGTTCAGTTCTAGTTCAGTTCTAGTTCAGTTCTAGTTCAATTCTAGTTCAATTCTAGTTCAGTTCTAGTTCAGTTCTAGTTCAGTTCTAGTTCAGTTCTAGTTCAGTTCTAGTTCAGTACTAGTTCAGTTCTAGTTCAGTTCTAGTTCAGTTCTAGTTCAGTTCTAGTTCAGTTCTAGTTCAGTTCTAGTTCAGTTCTAGTTCAGTTCTAGTTCAGTTCTAGTTCAGTTCTAGTTCAGTTCTAGTTCAGTTCTAGTTCAGTTCTAGTTCAGTTCTAGTTCAGTTCTAGTTCAGTTCTAATTCAGTTCTAGTTCAGTTCTAGTTCAGTTCTAGTTCAGTTCTAGTTCAGTTCTAGTTCAGTTCTAGTTCAGTTCTAGTTCAGTTCTAGTTCAGTTCTAGTTCAGTTCTAGTTCAGTTCTAGTTCAGTTCTAGTTCAGTTCTAGTTCAGTTCTAGTTCAGTTCTAGTTCAGTTCTAGTTCAGTTCTAGTTCAGTTCTAGTTCAGTTCTAGTTCAGTTCTAGTTCAGTTCTAGTTCAGTTCTAGTTCAGTTCTAGTTCAGTTCTAGTTCAGTTCTAGTTCAGTTCTAGTTCAGTTCTAGTTCAGTTCTAGTTCAGTTCTAGTTCAGTTCTAGTTCAGTTCTAGTTCAGTTCTAGTTCAGTTCTAGTTCAGTTCTAGTTCAGTTCTAGTTCAGTTCTAGTTCAGTTCTAGTTCAGTTCTAGTTCAGTTCTAGTTCAGTTCTAGTTCAGTTCTAGTTCAGTTCTAGTTCAGTTCTAGTTCAGTTCTAGTTCAGTTCTAGTTCAGTTCTAGTTCAGTTCTAGTTCAGTTCTAGTTCAGTTCTAGTTCAGTTCTAGTTCAGTTCTAGTTCAGTTCTAGTTCAATTCTAGTTCAGTTCTAGTTCAGTTCTAGTTCAGTTCTAGTTCAGTTCTAGTTCAGTTCTAGTTCAGTTCTAGTTCAGTTCTAGTTCAGTTCTAGTTCAGTTCTAGTTCAGTTCTAGTTCAGTTCTAGTTCAGTTCTAGTTCAGTTCTAGTTAAGTTCTAGTTCAGTTCTAGTTCAGTTCTAGTTCAGTTCTAGTTCAGTTCTAGTTCAGTTCTAGTTCAGTTCTAGTTCAGTTCTAGTTCAGTTCTAGTTCAGTTCTAGTTCAGTTCTAGTTCAGTTCTAGTTCAGTTCTAGTTCAGTTCTAGTTCAGTTCTAGTTCAGTTCTAGTTCAGTTCTAGTTCAGTTCTAGTTCAGTTCTAGTTCAGTTCTAGTTCAGTTCTAGTTCAGTTCTAGTTCAGTTCTAGTTCAGTTCTAGTTCAGTTCTAGTTCAGTTCTAGTTCAGTTCTAATTCAGTTCTAGTTCAGTTCTAGTTCAGTTCTAATTCAGACCTAGTTCAGCTCTAACCCAGTTTAAGTGCAGTTCAGTTCCAAGTTAGAGCAAAGTAAGATTTTTTAAAATTCTATATAAAATTTTGTCTCAACTTGTAATATCTCGTTCTTTGGTTTCCTTGGGCATTTCATATCTGTAAGTCTTTCCTTTATAACAATTTGTGATGTAGTCCTTGGCAGATGCTTAAAAACTTATTGATTTCGTTTTCAAGTAAACATTTAGTGTTGCCGCGTTACAATACTAATGATTATACAAGAATTTATCGACAGATAAATTTTATCGATGCTTGTGAAAATGTCTTTAATTAAAATGATTGCATGTTAATACATTTTGATGAAATATACATATTTACTTAGTTAACTAAAAATAGCTCATTTTTATTTTATTCTTATTTAAAAGCATAGGTTTATAAAATCTTCATTACACAATTATACACCCACGCATCTAACATTTTAAACTGCTGATACTGCTTGCATACATATGCATATGTAATAATATATAGTTTCTGAAGTGCATTGTATCATAAAAGGGTTTACAAAATTTTATAAAATGAGTTTCAATATGTTAAAAAACATTTTCTCAAACTACTATTATAAGAAAAATACACTGTGCTCGAAAACATGGTACCAAAGTGGCCTTTAAAATTAATAATGAAATCGTTACTCCCTTAAGAACTAATAAAATATATTTGTATGGAAATCTTTATCACATCAAGGCGAATAAAATTCCTCAGCAAAAAAATAATTTTAATCGACTATTATAAAAAACTTGGATTAGCTAAAATATTTTTTATAAAACTGCTAAATATACAAACAGGGGTTGATAACTATTTTATATTTCTAAATTGACTATATCTTTTATGGCAAGAAATACAAAACAAATTAAACTAATTAGAACGAAATGATTTGGCATAAAAACTAGACATATTTTCTTATAAAAATGTTACCTTTTTTCCACAATTTCCTTTTCTCAGTAGCCTCATACACACACCACAGCTATATTGTTTAAATGAAAATAAAATATTTTTAATACTTTCAGTTCCTTAATCCTTGTAAACTTATGTGAAGTTCATACTTGAGATTGACACTTATATTTCCTCTCTCGCATGAAAAGGAAATGTCTAAAAACTATAACGTGTAATGGGGGAAGAATAACTGAAAGTGAAAAGAACAGAACAGAAGGATAACCTTCTTCACTTTTTATACATATATTTTTTTAATTTCCTATTAAAAAGTAAAATAGCATGAAACTAACAGACAAAAACTGAAAACAAATGAAAAAAAAATTTCATATAGAAATGAGTATAAAAGTTTAATAAGACAAGTCCGATTATAATGGTACTTACACTAAATACCTCTAGCTTATAAGGTGTTTTTCATACTTTGACTAAAAACATTATGTGGATTTGGCATGGAAAACTTAAAATTTAACTTATTTTTCTAACTTTTAACCTCTTGCTAAGTAGTCTAGCAGGCTATACTATTGACTAGTCTATAGTACAGTTATAAGTATACATCTATAGTCTTTAGTCCATTGTCTAGTCTATAGTCTAGTCTATAGCCTTGTCTATAGTCTATATTCTAGTCTATAGGCTGTCTATAGTCCAGTTATAAGTATAAACCTATAGTCATTAGTCCATAGTCTAGTCTATAGTCTTGTCTATAGTCTATAGTCTTGCCTATAGTCTTGCCTATAGTCTATAGTCTAGTCTATAGTCTAGTCTATAGACTAGTCTATAGTCTAGTCTATAGTCAAGTCAATAGTCTAGTATATAGTCTAGTCTATAGTCTAGTCTATAGTCTAGCCTATAGTCTAGTCTATAGCCTAGTCTATAGTCTAGTCTATAGTCTAGTCTATAGTCTAGTCTATAGTCTAGTTTATAGTCTAGTCTATAGTCTAGTCTATAGTCTAGTCTATAGTCTAGTCTATAGCCTAGTCTATAGTCTAGTCTATAGCCTAGTCTATAGTCTAGTCTATAGTCTAGTCTATAGTCTAGTCTATAGTCTAGTCTAATGTCTAGTCTAATGTCTAGTCTATAGTCTAGTCTATAGTCTAGTCTATAGTCTAGTCTATAGTCTAGTCTATAGTCTAGTCTATAGTCTAGTCTATAGTCTAGTCTATAGTCTAGTCTATAGTCTAGTCTATAGTCTAGTCTATAGTCTAGTCTATAGTCTAGTCTATAGTTTAGTCTACAGTCTAGTCTATAGTCTAGTCTATAGTCTGGTCTATAGTCTAGTCTATAGTTTAGTCTATAGTCTAGTCTATAGTCTAGTCTATAGTCTAGTCTATAGTCTAGTCTATAGTCTAGTCTATAGTCTAGTCTATAGTCTAGTCTATATTCTAGTCTATAGTCTAGTCTATAGTCTAGTCTATAGTCTAGTCTAAAATCTAGTCTATAGTCTAGTCTATAGTCTAGTCTATAGTCTAGTCTATAGTCTCGTCTATAGTCTAGTCTATAGTCTAGTCTATAATCTAGTCTATAGTCTAGTCTGTAGTCTAGTCTATAGTCTAGTCTATAGTCTAGTCTATAGTCTAGTCTATAGTCTAGTCTATAGTCTAGTCTATAGTCTAGTCTATAATCTAGTCAATAGTCTAGTCTATAGTCTAGTCTATAGTCTATTCTATAGTCTAGTCTATAGTCCAGTTTATAGTCTAGTCTATAGTCTAGTCTATAGTTCAGTCTATAGTCTAGTCTATAGTCTAGTCTATAGTCTTGTCCTGAGTATTGTATATAGTCTAGTCTATAGTAAAGTCTATTGTCTAGAATATGGTGTAGTCTATAGAACAATCGGAGAACTAAGTTACTAGAATATCTGAAATCGACTTTTAATCCTCTGAAATACTGATCTTAATGTAAATGTTTGTGCTTATATTTTCCCGTTTTACTGTAGGCTATAAACAGTCTAGTCTATAATCTTTTCTATGGGTTGAGATCTTGTTGATCTCTTAGTACTAGAATATTAGAAATGGACCTTTAAATCTCTATTATAAATATACTGATCTTAAAGTATGTTATTGTTGAAATTGTAATTTCTTACTGTATTCGTTGGTTGACTCACTGACGTATTATTAAATGGACTAATATATTCTCCCAACTGTAATAATGTAGGGTATAAATATTGTATACTTATTCCGCATGTACATGTGTATGTTGGCACTTAAGTTAGATAAATGTGTATGTATTTATTGTGAAAAAAAACAAACTGTTGCTAACACACTCACTTGCAACAAGGAGAAATTATAACAATGAGTAAAATAAAATATAAAAATAGCAGAATTTTCAAAGACTGTAATCGTTTAGTACAAATGAACTGAGAAATGTAAAAAGACAAAAAAAGAAATCAAATAATTTGCTATACATATGTATATTTACATGTTTTAATGATATCTTATATATATGTAAGATTCAGAGTTAGTGACTTTTCATTTACAATTAAAAATCTAAATTATTGCGAATTTTTCTTAAAAGCTAATTTATTTTTGCGCTGTACGTAACTGTACGTATGAGCTACATTTAATATCTCAAAAATCACTCATACGCATGTGATGGTGTTTACTTATCTTAAAATGTTCAAATGTTACTTATCTTAAAATGTTCATACAAAAGAATTAATTCATTTAAGATACTATATTCTCTAACGAACATACGTATCTCTTTATATTATTGCTTCTATAAAAACCATTATTATAAACAATTTAAACGTAGAAAAATATGTTTTGGAAAATTTGTATAAAATAAACGGCAAACAAATAATAATCATACTTTCATACAAAGAAGTACGCAAATACAGAAATCATTGATTGAATAAAGACAGTGAGAACGTATAGAGACAATAACAATAATAACAATAACAATAATCTATATGATTATTTAATCGAAATAACTAACAGCCAGAAGAAAAGAAAAGAAGAAGCTACTACGTCAGCAATAGAAGAGGAAACAGCAACAAGCACAAAAACAAAAACAAACAAGAAGAAATAAAATAATACAAAAATATTTATTAACATAACCACACACACACTCTTTTACTTACTTTCTTACCCTCTTACTCTTACTCTCACTCAATCACAGTACGTAAAAGCTTTTTCTAAAATAAATGAAAAATATAACGGAATAAATGAATGAATGAGAATTGTTTCAATTGTAAGAGTGGGAAAATAGAGTTAAATCAAATTTATGGAATATTGAATAAAAATATATAAAAACAATAATATAAATAGAGAAAATTACGTACGTGTATTTATATGGAAAATGAATATAAAAATAATAAACAATAATAAAGACATAAAAAACAAAAATAAAAAAAAGAATAATATAAACATTTATGTGTCGATGATGTTGAAAGAAAAACAAAAATGTTACGATAACAGAGGTGGAAACTCTCTTTATTCCATACTAGACTATAGATTAGACTACATACTATGCTATAGACTAGACTATAGACTAGACTATAGACTAAACTATAGACTAGACTATAGACTAGACTATAGACTAGACTATAGACTAGACTATAGACTAGACTATAGACTAGACTATATACTAGAATATAGACTAGACTATAGACTAGACTATAGACTAGACTATAGACTAGACTACAGATTAGACTATAAATTAAATATTTTTGTTATTTTCGTTATACACCTCTGTAAATTTGTGTGACACTTTTTAGATTTATTTCATTCTCGTCATTTTAATGAAATTATTATAATTATTGGTAGTTTTTTGATCATGAAATAAATATTAAAACAGCTTTAGATTAAAATAATCATTATGATACATGTACGAAAGATAAATATGATTATCATATGTCTGAAGAATGATAAATATTTATAAGCAAATTGTTGATTAACACATGTATTAACCAAATACTGATACACTTCTAAATAAACAAGTAGGGTAAATACATTGACAATTATTTGTGTTTGAATATGTTGCGTCTTTTATTTTCATTAGTGAAATAGCTATGAAATAGTTTATGAACGAGATGTTACCGTAGACATTTAAAGAGGACAGCTTATGTCAGATGTGAAATGATTTTTCCATTTTTAATATCAAACATATGTAATTATGAGAGATTTTATCTTCTTCAGTTTGGACTGTAGCGTGATTTCAATATATAGACAGATAGTTGGAGGAATATAAATCCAAATATAGATTTTTGTGGGATCGTGATCAATATCTTAAAATGTTTTAAACGAACAGACAAAATTGTTGTTATTATGACATTCGCCTTATTTGCAAAAAAAAAAAACACTTTTTGTTTGTTTTCTAGCATATTATTAACCTGAAATGTGTATACCCTACACCAATATAGTGAGGAGGATATTATGCTCTTTTGCAGATGTTTGTAACACCCAAAAATATACGCACCATAAATTATACCAATCGGATTAGAATCACTTTCTGAGTTATTTTTTCTATGTCCGTCTGTCGGTCCGTTCGTCCCTCCATCTGTATGTTCATGTAAAGCTTCTGTGTACATACTAGTCGCAATTTTTAAAACAATTTGATAAAAATTCTTTCTTTTGGTAAATGTACAATGCCTATTCAAAATGGTTAAAATCTATTCATTATTTAGCTTTGCTCCCATACAAACATATTCTTCCAATAGGACTGTTGTATATTTTTCAACAGAAAGTAAAAATATTCTAAAATTAACGTTTAAAAATAAAGAAAATATTAATTATTAAAAAATAAGTCTAACATACTCACTGATGCAGGGTATCATAAGGTCGACCATGCTAGACTTAACATTTTTACTTGTTGGATTTCAGATAGTACTATATTAAGTTAACAGGAGTACCCAATTTATGTTTGGGTACTTCCCAGCAAAAGTAGAACGAAGAACTTCCATGTATTACTATTAAAATTCAGCAAAAAAAGAACTTCAAATGAAGTGAAAAAGAAGTAGAATTTACTACATGGAAGTACTGAACAAGAAGTGATGATTTTAACACTGGATTGTCATAGAAGACATGTTCTTTTTATTTGATTCCAAATTCACTACTTCTGAAGTCATTCTCAAAAACTAGTTTTTATGTTATTTTTTGGAAGTTATTCGAAAGTGAAACAGAGGTCCAAAAATATTTTTTTTTTATCTCTTAAAAATATAGGAAAAAAATATATACAGCAAAGAAAAAAGTGGAAGTTATTAGACATCACTTCCACAGAAGGTAAAAAAGTTCACTAATTGATACTTTTGAAGTAGTGATTAATGTTATTTTTTAAAAAAAAAACTTTTCTTTATTTTTGCTGAGAAGTAGCGCCAAGTTAATTTTTTACCTTTTGTGGAAGTGGTGTGTAATGGCTTCTGAAGAAACGATTATAAAAGTAGAAGTAATGAATTTGAAATTAAATCTTTTTCAGTACTTCCGTAGCGAAAATTTCACTTCTTCTTTTGCTTCTTTAGAAGTACTTTTATTTGTTGGTATTAATGATTAATGTGCTGTTGTCTAAAGAATTTTCCATTTATGTTCGATATGAAGAACGTATGTGTGTGACTATGATTTAGAATATGTAGCTAAACCACTCCGAATTGCAGGGCTAAAGTTTCTCTTTATCAGTTGTTGTAGTGATGTTAATTATAATTTAATTTTGTTGCTATGTTCAAGTTTGTATTACAGACAAACTGATGTTCGATGAGCAGGTTGAAGTGTCATTAAACTACAAAATAATATTTATCGAAATAATGCCTATCGTTTTGCACTTTTAACGTGATTTACTAATAGTCTAAAGGCTTAATTGTTCAATTAAATATTTAATAAAATTTCAAATTAGAGAAGATATTCTTTTCTGATAAAATAAATCAATCACAAAATTAAAGGACTCGCAGCCATATAAAAATTCCTACTGAAAATTAATATTAGGGGAAATTTTTTAAATCTTAATATTTTTGTCTTATTCCTGAAATAAGTTGTTCAAAATCTATCAGGCCCTCAGAATATAACACGATCAATAATTTGAAAAACTTTTATAATTTTTTTTTAAATTCTAGGGTTAAATTGTACAATATGTACTTGTAATCAAGCAATAAATACGTATGTATGCACTTGTTGTATGTAAGGGGATGTACTAAAAATATATATAAATTTTTAGTACATACTTTGATATTTAAACATATTGTTATTGTTGTTGTTAACTACTCAAGTGTAAGTGGGTCGTTAATGTCATTATTATAATATTCATTAAACTTCATTAAAAGCTGTTAATAAATAATTTAATTTTATTAAAGTTAATAAATAAAGCTAAAAAATATGTAATTTTAAATTATTGTTAAAATATATAAAAAAATTGACTTTTGTCACAAACTCATCACAAATAGGTAAAAAAATAAAAAAATTTAAATGTAATAATGTTTCCACATATACAATTCTACGTCAGTGCTAAGATCATATTATTTGTTAAATTTCTCTCTTCTAAGTTTTCATACCAATTACATCCCCACGCCCTTAAGGAAATATCAAACATTTGTGGTTGATTTTTGTATTTTTAAAACAAAAAATCATTAAAAAATTATTTTTAAAATTGCATTATGTTAAAATATTATACATTAAACCAAAAATAAAATAATAACAGTTTAGTTCTAGTTCAGTTCAAGTTCAATTCCAGCCCAGTTCTAGTTCAGTTCTAGTTCAGTTCTAGTTCAGTTCTAGTTCTGTTCTAGTTCAGTTCTAGTTCAGTTCTAGTTCAGTTCTAGTTCAGTTCTAGTTCAGTTCTAGTTCAGTTCTAGTTCAGTTCTAGTTCAGTTCTAGTTCAGTTCTAGTTCAGTTCTAGTTCAGTTCTAGTTCAGTTCTAGTTCAGTTCTAGTTCAGTTCTAGTTCAGTTCTAGTTCAGTTCTTGTTCAGTTCTTGTTCAGTTCTAGTTAAGCTTCTATTTGAAACATGTTACTAATATTTTAAATTTTTCAACTTTCCATGCCCGATAACAATAACAAAAGATGTACACTTCCCCAATATATATTTTTATTCAACCAATTTTGCTTTAGAAGAGGAAAAGCTTCTTTCTTTCCTATTGAAAGCACTTACTGACACATGCACAACAATAAAATAATCATTTTTTTGTTGTTGCTATTATTCAATATTGAAACTTACACTTATGTATGTATGTGGTTGGCATGCATGACATTCACTTGCATTGTTGCTTAAAATGCCGAAGAGTATAAAGGAATACAAATAAACAAAATGGGCGTTTATGTGAGAGCTGTTGTTGTATAGTAGCAGTAAGTTGGTTGCGTGTGCAAGTTGGTGGGGTATTTTTCAAGTGTTGGTTGCATATTTTTGTCAAAACATTTTATTTTTGTCGTTATTTTTTGTTGGCGTATGTTTTTGATGTCAAAACAACATTATCAACAAGTGGGCTTTTTGTTGTTGCTGCTGCTTTTATTTTCTTGTTATTGCATTTAATGGAAATGCAAAAGTACTTTTTACTATGTTAGTGTTAGTTCATGATTGAGTGCATGTGAAGGTTCGATTTTTTTTTGCATTTCAATATTTTTACGTGTGTTCTTGTATATTTTACTTGTTGTTTATTGTTATTATTATTATTTTGTTTATAAATATTATTTTGAAATTCATATGCAGGTATTTAGATTATATATAAATTTTTTTAAGTTTCTACGAGGGTAGTTGGAACTGAAGTGGAACTCGAACTGAACTAGAACTAAACTCATCTAGGAAACGACGATTTTAAAGAAACCTTTATCTGGCTCCGCATTGTCAACTATACATTTCTGTTTATTATTGTTGTTTTTGTAAGCTGATGCATCCACTTAATGTGAAACTACAACTACATATTGCCACAGAGGTCGTTGTTATTGTTGTTGACAACATTGCTGCTGAGGATGATGATAATATTGTTGTTGATGTTTTCATTTTTTTAGAGGGCAATGTTATTTTGGTTTTGACATTTTTTGTTATTGTTGTTACTGTTTACATTTTATTTCACATTTTCATTCTCATTCTCATGGACATAAACATGACTACAATCTTTTCTTCACAATTTCTGTGACTTACGTGTTTTCTTTTATTTTCCTGTCGTATTTTTTGTTACAACAAGAGTTGAATTGCAGTAATTACATACATAGAAATTCTATGGGTATATGTAAGCCCCACAGTTATATAGAATGTTAATGTATTCCTAAATTTAATTGAACCGCCAAAAGTAATCTATCACAGAAAAACTTGTCCATTTGTAATTGTTTTAAAAATTTAAGGTTAATCCTTGCGAAAAAAAGAAACTTATCATTAAGCTTAATGGGTAGTGTTGCTACAGACTGCAGGGTCTTTATTTTTATCAGTATGTATGAGTTTTTTATTGCATTTGTATATGTTTTTGAATGTACTTTTGTTAGTATTTGAAAGTCAAGGTTTTTGATCCTTGTAAAAATAGTTCATATTGTTAAATATTTTATTCATTTACTGATTTTTTTAAATAAAGATGCTTTTTATTTCACTTTTAATATAGTTATTTACAACAAGGTTAGTGAAGGTTGTAAATTGAGGTTGTTGTTGTTGCTGTTTGTTATTTTGTTATGTGAAAATTTATACACATAATAAAAAAAACATATTTTTATATAAATTTTAAATTAGATAATAATTAAAAATTTAGTGCATTTAAAACTACATACGTACTTTTGATATTGGCTTTGTGAATCTCTAAAGAGGCGAGAAATAAGGAAAATTGTCTTGAATATTGTACAAACTATGGACGAGATCATAAAAAATGAACTGTAGCCTAGACTGTAGGCTAGATTATAGGCTAGACTATAAACTAGACTATACACTAGACTAGATAATCGACTAAATAATAGACTAGACTATAGACTAGACTATAGACTAGACTATAGACTAGACTATAGACTAGACTATAGACTAGACTATAGACTAGACTATAGACTAGACTATAGACTAGACTATAGACTAGATTATAGACTAGACTGTAGACTAGACTATAGACTAGACTATAGACTAGACTATAGACTAGACTATAGACTAGACTATAGACTAGATTATAGACTAGACCATAGACTAGACTATAGACTAGACCATAGACTAGACTATAGACTAGACTATAGACTAGACTATAGACTAGACTATAGACTAGACTATAGACTAGACTATAGACTAGACTATAGACTGGACTATAGATTAGACTATAGACTAGACTATAGACTAGACTGTAGACTAGACTATAGACTAGACTATAGACTATAGACTAGACTATAGACTAGACTATAGACTAGACTATAGACTAGACTATAGACTAGACTATAGACTAGACTATAGACTAGACTATAGACTAGACTATAGACTAGACTATAGACTAGACTATAGACTAGACTATAGACTAGACTATAGACTAGACTATAGACTAGACTATAGACTAGACTATAGACTAGACTATAGACTAGACTATAGACTAGACTATAGACTAGACTATAGAGTAGACTATAGACTAGACTATAGACTAGACTATAGACTAGACTACAGACTAGACTATAGACTAGACTATAGACTAAGCTATAGACAAGACTATAGACTAGACTATAGACTAGACTATAGACTAGACTATAGACTAGACTATAGACTAGACTATAGACTAGACTATAGACTAGACTATAGACTAGACTATAGACTAGACTATAGACTAGACTATAGACTAGACTATAGACTAGACTATAGACTAGACTATAGACTAGACTATAGACTAGACTATAGACTAGACTATAGACTAGACTATAGACTAGACTATAGACTAGACTATAGACTAGACTATAGACTAGACTATAGACTAGACTATACTAGACTATAGACTAGACTATAGACTAGACTATAGACTAGACTATAGACTAGACTATAGACTAGACTATAGACTAGACTATAGACTAGACTATAGACTAGACTATAGACTAGACTATAGACTAGACTATAGACTAGACTATAGACGAGACTAGACTGTAGACTAAACTATAGACTAGACTATAGACTAGACAATAGACGAGACTAGACTGTAGACTAAACTATAGACTAGACTATAGACTAGGCTATAGACTAGACTATAGACTAGTCTATAGACTAGACTATAGACTAGACTAAAGACTAGGTTGTAGACTAGACTAAAGACTAGACTATAGACTAAACTGGACTATAGAATAGACAATATACTAAACTATGGACTAGAATATTGATTCAACTGTAGTATATACTATAGACTAGTCTATAGAATAGGCTATAGACTAGACTTGAATATGGACTAGACTTGACTCTAGACTAGAATATACTCTAGTCTATAGTTTAGTTTATAGTTTACATGTCTTAAAACTTCTATCAGAGTGTGGCGAGTATCTGAACCAGATCTTAATTTGTAATGTTACGTTTTATTTATTTACGTTTTATGTGAAAAATTTAATAATCAGTTAATAAAAAATATTTTATAAATTCTTTCGCTGTGCATTTCTTTACCTACCAACTTTCTTTAAAAACTAGTTTTCACTTCTTCCGTTTTTGATCCTTGTTCTTTTAACACATTATTTCTGTATTCAAATGTTTCTTAACCACTTCTCATATCCTGCTCTTAATCCTTTTATCTCTTCTATCACGTTCTTTAATTTCCAAAGTGAGTTAATAAATTATTAAAAAATAATAATAATTTATTCCCCTAAAAGAGCTCATCAAAGAAACAATGCTGTTAAATTAATTGTATTAAAAAAAAGTACAATTAAAAAAAATCTTAAAATAAGACAAAAAATATTCGAAAAAAACATTAAGTGCAAAATAAATCTGAAAACAATCATTTAATCTGTAAACTTTACACAAAACTACAAACAAAAACTTGCATTTAACTCGACCACAAAATTAAACTTAATTTTCTGCTAACGAAAAAAAAGACATAAAACCACAAAAAAATAAACACATTCAAGCAAATTTGACAATTTTCTCACCAAAAAATTTAAGAAAAAAGTACAAATTAATTTGATCAGTTTTTAAAATGACACACAATCGTGAAAATTTACGTTTAAGTTTGCACGATTTGCAACAGACCACACGAGACTAGACTGTAGACTAAACTATAGACTAGACTATAGACTAGGCTATAGACTAGACTATAGACTAGTCTATAGACTAGACTATAGACTAGACTAAAGACTAGGTTGTAGACTAGACTAAAGACTAGACTATAGACTAAACTGGACTATAGAATAGACAATATACTAAACTATGGACTAGAATATTGATTCAACTGTAGTATATACTATAGACTAGTCTATAGAATAGGCTATAGACTAGACTTGAATATGGACTAGACTTGACTCTAGACTAGAATATACTCTAGTCTATAGTTTAGTTTATAGTTTACATGTCTTAAAACTTCTATCAGAGTGTGGCGAGTATCTGAACCAGATCTTAATTTGTAATGTTACGTTTTATTTATTTACGTTTTATGTGAAAAATTTAATAATCAGTTAATAAAAAATATTTTATAAATTCTTTCGCTGTGCATTTCTTTACCTACCAACTTTCTTTAAAAACTAGTTTTCACTTCTTCCGTTTTTGATCCTTGTTCTTTTAACACATTATTTCTGTATTCAAATGTTTCTTAACCACTTCTCATATCCTGCTCTTAATCCTTTTATCTCTTCTATCACGTTCTTTAATTTCCAAAGTGAGTTAATAAATTATTAAAAAAATAATAATAATTTATTCCCCTAAAAGAGCTCATCAAAGAAACAATGCTGTTAAATTAATTGTATTAAAAAAAAGTACAATTAAAAAAAATCTTAAAATAAGACAAAAAATATTCGAAAAAAACATTAAGTGCAAAATAAATCTGAAAACAATCATTTAATCTGTAAACTTTACACAAAACTACAAACAAAAACTTGCATTTAACTCGACCACAAAATTAAACTTAATTTTCTGCTAACGAAAAAAAAGACATAAAACCACAAAAAAATAAACACATTCAAGCAAATTTGACAATTTTCTCACCAAAAAATTTAAGAAAAAAGTACAAATTAATTTGATCAGTTTTTAAAATGACACACAATCGTGAAAATTTACGTTTAAGTTTGCACGATTTGCAACAGACCACTACAGCACCCATTAATTCATCATCCAGTTCATCTAGTGTATCGCAATCCATGTCAGTGATAGCAAATCAGGCCATAACCACGGTGGCCAATAAATTTACCAAAGGTGGAGCATATCAAAATGATAAATGTGAAAGATTGAAAAAAATGACATCGATAACATGTTCAGATTCTGAAGATGATTCCGAGAGACGAATACAATTGGATGGCGGTGGCGGTGGTGGAGGTGTTACAAATAAATGGAATGTTGGTGGTTATGAGGGTGTAAGTTTAGCAAAAGGATTTCGACCAAAAAAATATTTGAGAATTTGTTATTTTTTTTATTTTTTTTTTTTAAATTTTAGTAATTGTTTTCTTTCAGTGTATATGCAATAATTGCTCAATTATGTTTTTTGTTTTCTCTTATTTTTAGGACACCCGCACCCATATAGTCCAAGAAATATTCCGCAATGAACAATCGTATGTTGAGTCTCTGCAAACCATGGTCAATCGTTATTTAAAGGTTTTAAAATCACCCGAACATGCTGGCATTATTGAAGCTCGTACTGTTGATGAGATTTTCTTTATGGTTCCCGATATTTTGGAAATACATGAGAAATTTTTATCCGAACTACGCAATCGTCTGGATAATTGGGATACTCAACAGAAAGTCGGTGATGCTTTTATGGAAACGGTAAAATTTTTTGCAGGTTTTTTGTTTGTAATGGAAATTATATTGAATGTTTCTGTTTATATAGTTCTCCAAACTGGAAGTCTTGGAAGTTTACACTTCGTTTGTTAATAACTGCAGTCGTGCCAAGAATGCTATACGCAATACTAAACATCAGAGACCTGCATTTGCAAAATTCTTGGAGACAACCGCTCGAGAACATAAGGGAAAGTTAACATTGGATTATTTGCTTATTAAACCAGTACAAAAGTTTCCAAAGTAAGTATTAAGGTTTTTGAAGAGTAACAGATTCTAATAGATAATGAAGTCCATTGAAGTAAAGCTTATGAAGATTTAAGATGTCTTTACAATACATATAAAATCTGCGAAATCGGACCTAGAAAACTAATTTGTTTTCAAAATCTTTAACATATTTCGGATTCTATATTTCCGGGTTTTCAGGAAACCCTATTTGTCTTTATGATCTTAATATTGGATTGGATTCCGAAACACAGACTTTGGAAATGTTTCCTTTTTCAGAAAACCCATTTTCAAATTATTGAACAATATGTTTGAATTTTATTTAATTGAAGATTTTTAAAGATTTCTGAAATCTTATGTATAACGAAGTTTATTTTACTTTATCTGTCAGTTTGTTCGAGTAGATTCTCTAAAGACTCCAGATATCTTCAGAGACTAAATACAGCATTATTAAACCAGATATGCTTTCGAAATTGATTCATAAGTTATAGAGATATGATCACAATTCCGAGAAAACTAAAGCTGTTCTCCAAATTTTAAACAAATTTTTAAAAACGTTTTTCTTATTTCCAGTTACGAGTTACTATTTCAAAGACTTATCAAACACACCGATCACGATCATCCCGATCAAAAGCACCTGCAAGACGTCTTAAAGCTTGTCCACGACATACTAGTGCACATCAATTGCAAAGAGCGAGAAATACTCGAAAATGGTCAAAGAGAGGCAACACTCAGAGAGTTAGAGGGAGTGATCGAAGGTATAACAGATCTCATAGCACCAGATCGACAATTTTTACTCTTCGATTTGGTGACAATGCCTTCGGGCCAAGGTGCACGCAAAGAAAGAGGTTTCTTTCTCTTCAACGATCTATTAGTGTTGACGAGCATTAAGAAACGTAGCGGCACTATACGCAAACCTAATACGTAAGTGTATTAGTTAATTAAGTTAAGAAAGCTTTTCAAAGTTATATTTTTATTTCTTCAAGCTCCATTTGCCCGGGTACGGTGGCCTCAACATTGGATACAAATAAATATAAATTCTTAACAAAGATTTCTCTAGATTGTTTGGAAATTGTTAAAAGTAAGTTTCTTCGTTATTCGAGTTATTATAGAATGTATTATTAACAAATATTTCTTCACTCCCAGCAAAAGATGAAAATGTTAAACGTATAATGACTGAAATTGAAAATTTGGCTGATGATTGCAATAAATTGCAACAGATCAGCGATATAACCGCCACTCTTAAATGTCCTCATCAGTATTTGGAAGATGTTATTAGAGAATTGCATCGTGATGTACAGCGCCAATTGTCAGAGAGACAAACGAATGATGCTCAATTGAATATGCTCGAATTAGGTGTAAACTCACCGTAAGTTAGACACTTTGTTAACAACAAAATGATTGTATTAATCAATGTTAAATTACTTTACATTTTTAGAAATGGTACTCAGAAATTATGCATAGTTTTTAGTAAGTCTGAAAAGAGAACCCAATGGGAGGAAACATTTAACGAAGCCAAACAAAAATTAGGTAAATTTCTCATTATTTTTTAAATGTATTTATCCAGTTCAATTCCTAATTGACATATTTATATATTACAGCCGCCACTTTAGAGAAACATCCCATACCTGAATTTCTAACCTCCATACCGATACGTAAAACTAGAGCTGGTCTCCAATTCACCTGTGCCGCCGCTACTTTAAGTGAAAAACGTGATGTCTGGGTTTGCAACAGTGATGGCTATGTGGGTCAAGTCTGTATTATGTCGCTACATCCTGAACCGAATGTGACCAGTTGTAATGGTGTTTGTAATGCTCGTATTCTCTGCGTTGCTTCTGTACCTGCTTATAATGCTCATAAAGCTTCCATCAAATCCAACTCCTCTAATGAAGAACACTCTGCATCATTGTCATCGGGACAACAGCAGCGTTCTTCTCTACCCCCTAATAGTTATACTCAACAGTTGTTAGATTATCGTAAGAGCATTTCACCCAACTATTCCACACCCAACTCGGCCATTGGTACACCCGAAAAGAAACGAAGTGATAAGACACAAGCTAAAGCTGCATCGGCGACTGCCGATTTGGCGGCGGGAGCAACAACAGCGGCAGCAGCAGCTGGCAATAGTAGTGATATTCAATTAGATTTAAATTTAAGTTCGAGTGATGAAGAGGCTGATCCCAATGCTGCAGCTGCTATTTTGGGTGGTGGAAGTGGTGCATCTATGTCGGCTGGATCTATTGTGGCGCCATGTGAACGAGTACCAAGTCCTGCACCTTCAACACACACTACCGGCTCAACGTCTACGGCCTCGACGGCAATTGTTGGCAGTAGTGGTACTTTATATCATGGTCATCAGGTGAGATAAATTTTATGTTTTTCCAAAGAATATATTTATTTAGGTTATAGACAATAGATTGTGCTAGAGTATGGTCCAAAATCTGGACTACATACATATTGGTTTATAATTTATAGTGTAAACCGTGAACTGTAACTTGTGATATAAATGGCCTATAGTCTGAACTATAATTATGCTGTTCTGTTCAGGGTACAAAAAATGTTACAGTTCAGTTCTAGTTCAGTTCTAGTTTAGTTCTAGTTCAGTTCTAGTTCAGTTCTATTTCAGTTCTAGTTCAGTTCTAGTTCAGTTCTAGTTCAGTTCTAGTTCAGTTCTAGTTCAGTTCTAGTTCAGTTCTAGTTCAGTTCTAGTTCAGTTCTAGTTCAGTTCTAGTTCAGTTCACAATCAGTCCAGAATGTAGTACACCCACCTATATCATTTCTAATTTTCCATTATTTTTTTTTCCAGGACTCAAATCCTGAAGAAAGTGATGGCAATCAATCAACCATGTGGATTGGTACTGAAGACGGTTGTATACATGTCTACAATAGTACCGACAACATACGCATCAAAAAGAATCGTATTAAAATTGAACATCATTCGGCAGTCTATTCCATACTGTAAGTACAAAGATTATCTGTCGAATTATGCGAAACAAATGTGAAATTTTTTATTTTTCTCTTCTTCAAAGGTACCTGGACAATCGTGTATTTGTGGCTTTAGCCAATGGTGATATTTGTGTATATTTACGAGATGGCATAGCCTGGAATACTACTTCATCGCATTGTTTATCGATTGGTACCGTAACAAGTCCCGTAACCAAATTGCTCAATGTTCACGGCAGATTGTGGTGTTCGATACAGGGCATTATTAAGGTTTTGGATATTGATACATTGGCGGTAAGATTCTTATAATAAATTATTTATTTGTATATTTTTTAAATTTGGCTTTTAACATTTATTTTTAGGTAATTAATCAAATACAAATTTCCTCGGATTCCAAGCCCATAACAAATATGTGTGTTTCCAATAATTATGTATGGATATCAATACAAAATTCAGCTCATATTAAATGTTTTCATTCCAATACGTGAGTATAAGATTTTAAAGTGCATTTAGGGTCATATGCATAAACTTTTATCAGAGGTTTAAAAAATCAAATTTTCACATAAAATTTGTTCTATAAACCTTTGATAAATATTTTATAAAAAAGGCAGTTATTTTACTATATTTAATTATTAATTTTCTATTTTGTTGCTTTCTTTAGCCATCAATTAATCACTGAAGTTAATTTGGCACAGGCTGTGAATAAAATGCTTTCAAATTGTGATGAAATTATACGTCAACATAAGGCTGCTTGCTTAAGGGTCACTTCCCTACTCTCTTGTCGTGACCTGATCTGGATTGGCACCAGTGCCGGAGTATTACTCACCATACCAGCTCAAGGTTACGACAAGGGTACCACCAATGTTGTACCCACTGGTATACCCCATGGACACACCGGACATGTACGATTCCTAACATTTGTAGAAACTTCAGGTACCTCTACCGCCAATTCCAGCACTGAAAGTTCTTCAAGTTGTAAAACAGAAGCAGAGTCTTCCTCTTCGGCTGGTTCGAAATCTCCCAAACCCCAAAAGGATAATGCACAAACAAATCAGGCCAATGCTGGTGGAAGTGCTGCAAATATACTTATTATATCGGGAGGTGATGGTTATGAGGATTTCCGCAATTCGGGTGCCAATTCGTTGAGTGAAATTGCCGGTCGCGAGGACAGCACGAATCATCTGCTGATATGGCAAATTTGAAGCCGAAAGCGTAAAAATCGTTGGCGGGTTTTACTCAAACGTTGGAAAAACAATAATTAACATTCATACAGACAGACACATACACACATAGCAGAGATATATTAATTATAAAAAAACAATTAAGTTTGTTTGGTATGTTGTTAAGGTTTTCCTATGTTTTTTGTTTAGCATAGCAACAGGAGTAATGCATTTGTTATCGATTTTTAATGGAAATACAATACTTTTTATCATAATAACAATAATAGAAACACAATAACTAATTTAATAATAATTATTTTGCATTTCAAGGTTCCAAAAGAAATTTATCTAAAGATTTTTATGAAAAAGAAATAATATGTGCCAAACTAAGATTATCTTTTAAAGTAATTTTATTAGTTGGATTGTCAAAGAACAAACAAGATTTATTTTTTAAATTTTAAAGTAAAAATGGTTTCAAATCATGATTTTTTATTTTTGAAAAATTTTACACAAATTGCAAATAGATTTTTAAGGGGAAGTATACCTAAGAGTTTAGAGAGAAATTGATAATAATCTTAGCATAATAAAGGCTTATTTACATGATTAAAATTACCCTTGTTTAAAAAAATTTATTTAGATTTATTTGCAGCTAAATTGCTTGATAGAACAAATTTCTGAAAAATGTTTTAAAGCCACTTTGGTAGAAGCTTTTGACTAAAACAATTTCGTTTTTGGTTTTGTCTTTAATACTTTGTTGAACAGAGTTACTGAGGTTTACAAAAGCTCTTTTTAATTAAACAAAGCTTTTTTGTTCAAAAAATTTCGAAAGCTTTTTGTGAGATTTATATGTTGTCTTTCAATTGAAACAAATTTGATTTAATTAAAAAAAACTTTATAAAGAGAGTAATGGATTCCGAGAAGAGTTACTGATGTTTGCAAAAACTTAAAAACAAACTTTCATATTGCTTTTTGTTAGATTGTATCATATAATATTTGTAAAAAAATTATTTAATTCAAAAAGCTTATTTATTAGGAGAAATAATAGCTTTTGAAAAAACTTTTTTTTAGTTATTAAATGTTTTCTGTATTTGAAAGAAAATTTATTTAGTTAGAAAAGGTTTTTTGATGAAGAAATTTTGTACTGAAAAAGCTTCTTTAAATAAGATAGATACAAATGCTTTATTGATTCGTAGATAATATAAAATGTTTTCTTCAAAAGCTTTTTTATTTTGGAAAAATGTGTCTGTATTTTAAAAAGACGTATTAATGTATTAACTATTTTTAAAGATTTTTGTAACAAACTTTCTTTTATTGACCTTCTTCAAAAGCTTTTTTCATTTGAAAAAGTTTTCTGTATTTTAAAAAAGTTTTTTTTTTCAAAGGAGGTTTTAATGAAAGTGCTTAAATTCTTTTTGTTTGTATTGAAAAAGCTTCTTTAAATAAGATAGATACAAAAGCTTTATTGACTCGTATATCATATAAAATATTTTTTATAAAAGCTTTTCTTATTTTGGAAACATTTTTCTGTATTTTAAAAGATGTAATGTATTAACTATTTTGAAAGTTTTTTGTAACAACTTTCAAACTTCAAAAGCTTTATTCATTTGAAAAAGTTTTCTGTATTTAAAAAAAGTTTTTTTTTTCAAAGGAAAGGTCTTTTAAAGGGTGTTTAAATTCATTCTTATTAAAGAGCTTTCTTCGTCAAGAAAGATATGTTATAAAGATAATTTTCACAAAAGCTTTTTATTGTTTCATTTATTATGAAATATTTATAATTACAATAGCTTTTTTGACGAAATATTTGAAGAGATAATAAAAATGTTTTCTTGAAAAGCTGAGAAATATTTCAAAAAAGTTTGTTATTAACTAAAGCTTTCTAATGCTTTTTGCAACAAACTTCTTTTGGCCTTTCTCAAAAGCCTTTTTCATTTGAAAAAGTTTTCTACATTTCAAGAAAGTTTATTTTTAAAGGAGAAGAAAAGTGTTTAAAATCTTTTTAATTGAAAAGCTTTTCTTTGCTTTAAGTATTAATTACGAAATAGTTATAATTACAAAAGCTTTTTTGATGCAATATTTCAAATGATAGTAAAAATGTTTTCTTTAAAATCTTTTTTATGAGAAACATTTCAAAAAATTTGTTATTTACTAAAGCTTTATGTAACAAACTTTTTTGGGCTTTTTCAAAAGCTTTTTTCATTTGTAAGAGTTTTCTGTATTTTAAGAAAGTTTATTTTTAAAAAGAAGAAAAGTGTTTAAATTCTTTCTAATTAAAGAGCTTTCGTTATTAAAAAAGATATGTTCTAAAGTTAATTTTCTTAAAAGCTTTTCATTGTTTCATTAATTATGAAATAGTTATAGTTACAAAAGCTTTTTTGATGCAATGTTTCAAAGGTTAGAAAAAATGTTTTCTTCAAATGTGAAACATTTAAAAAAAAGTTAAGTTATTTACTAAAGTTTTCTGGATGAAAAATTCAAATATTATTTAGCTTGTAAAAGCTTTTTCTATTTAGCGAAAGCTAGGTTTAGTAAAGCTTTATTTAAAGTTTATATGCAAATGTTTTATTGAAAAGCCTTTTTATTTTTAAAAAGTTTATAATGTAAATATAAGTATTTCAAAAGATTTTTCTCTTAAGAAAAGCTTTATGTCTTGTATTAAAGTTTATTGATTTGGCAAATAAGTAAAGCTTTAAAGTTTAAACTCTCTTTTATGCGTTTTTTTCATATGAAAAAAACTGTTTTCTGTATTGTAATAAAAAAATTAAAGCTTAAAAGCTTTTTAAAGATTTTTTAAATAATTAATAATGTATTAATGTTATAGATGTTTTTAGGTTATAATATTATTTTAGGAAAGTCATTAAATTGTTTTGGTATATTTCCCCTTTTAAAAGCTCAAACAAATATAACCACGCCCACAAGTCCTTAAATAAGAATTTTTTTTTGTAAAATAACAGTAACAAACGGTTTAATGTGAAAGTTTTTGAACAAATTTTAATTTTTAATGAAAAGTTTTTAATATTTTTTTTTTTAAATTTGTCTTTGAACAATAATTTAAAAGAAATAGTAAAAAAATAAAATAAAAAATTATAAATAATTTTATAAATTAAGAAAGAAATTTGTAAATTTTGTTTATTATAAAAATAAATGTATTTAATAATTAAAATAAAATTATATTATTATAAAAAAAGCAAATATCATTAATTTTTAAAAAGTTAAAACAGAAAAGAAATCTATTTTAAATCAAAAACAAAATAATTGTTTTCTTTTAAATTACTGTATATCAACTAAATAAGTTATTAATTTTATATATGTTTATTAATAATTATTTTTAAATAAAATGAAAATAATGTATATTTTATAGTTAAATTCCATTAAGAAAAATAAATCAAATATTTATAATAATGAAAGAGAAAAATAAACTAAATTAAATTTATATTATTTATATAAAAAAACCTAAATTTTTAAAACACAGAAATAATAATAACAATAAAAATATAAATTTAAAAATTGGTAAATAAATTTGCATATTTTAATAAATAAAAATATATATAAATTTAAAATTGTAATTAAATTATTTGTAATTTGTATGTTTTTACTTTAAATGTTGTTAATGTAACAAAGAAAAATTTTTTTAATTTTTCTTTTGTTGCCTCTTTTGTAAATATGATTAAATTAATTATTATATTATTAATTAAAAATTAAACAAAATACATTGAAATTAAATTTAATATTAAAAAAAATTGTTTATAAACAAACAAACAAACAAACGGAAAAAAACACTGATGTTTAAGCATAATAATTATTTAACATTTACAATTTGTTCGAATTTATTTATAAAAACAGAAACAAGAAAAAAAAACTTGCAGTTGTAATATTATTAATTATAATATCTTAAAAAAAAACAAAATCATTAAAATTATTAATAAATGCAAATAAAAAAAAATCTGATTAAGAAATTTAAATAAAACGCGCTGTATTAATAAGCTACATTTACCAACAAGAAAAAGAAAAAAAATCTATAAAATGTTTTTAAGCTAAACTGCTCTACATTTAAATGTTTTCTTAAGGTACAGTGAGTAACAATAATAAATGAAGTTTTTTTTTAATATTTTACTTATTTAGTAATGAACAAATATTTTTAAAAAGTTCTTCTGTTGTTTTTAACAAAAACTAGTTGATGTTCCACAATACTGCTACTGTACTTCAAACCATTGTCCTAATCATAATCTACGTCGTATAATTGTATGTCATAAAAACGTTCCAAATACAATTTTTCGAAACAAAAACAAAAAAGTTGTTCTGTTTGTTCTTAACAAAAGCTCCTTAATGTTCCACAATATTGCTTCTATACTTCAAAACCATTAACCAACTCACAATCGATGTCGTATCGTTGTATGTCATACAAATTTTCCAAATACAATTTTTCGAAACAAAAAAACAAAAAAGTTGTTCTGTTTGTTCTTAACAAAAGCTCCTTAATGTTCCACAATACTGCTACTGTACTTCAAACAATTATACAATTCATAATCGTAGTCATATCGTTGTATATCATAAAAATTTACAAAATACAATTTTTTAAAACAAAAAACAAATCAATCGAAGTCGTATAGTTGTATGTATGTCATAAAAATGTTCTAAATACAATTTTTCAAAACAAAGACAAAAAAGTTGTTCTGTTATTCTAACAAAAGCTCCTTAATGTTCCACAATATTGCTACTGTACTTCAAACGATTATACAATTCATAATCGTAGTCATATCGTTGTATGCCATAAAAATTTACAAAATACAATTTTTTGAAACAAAAAACAAATCAATAATAAAATTATTACGAAATACAACGATACAAACGTACAACACCGATTGTGAACTGGACAAATATTGTTTTGTGAAAAACTTTATAAATAGTTTCATATATATTTCAAAAGCAAACATATTCCATTTCTAGTTTTCAGTACAAAAGTTGTATTAACATCTAAAATCGTATGTTAATAAGCAAACTAGATATGTATAAATATTTCATGATAGTCCAGTCCTAATATTCCTTAAAGCTTTAGGACTCTAAGTGAATTTTGACATTCTAAAGCAGACTTTGGCGGAGGATAAGATCAAGTAAGACCCAGTCTCATAGATTTGCCGATTTTTGAAGAGATACAAGAACATTTATCATAGTTATGAGCTCAAAAGCTTCATATGGGGCACGGTTTTATGAAGGGCATTACGAAATAGTGGAAATTCGATTTTAACCATTTTTAATTGGCTTCGTTCTTGGGTCAAAAGAAGAGAATATGCCAACTCAAATTATCTTGAAAATTGCGACCTGTAGAGTGCACACAAGGTTTTTATGGCCACACGGACGGACGGACTAAAAAGAATCAACTACACCAGAATAACTATTTTTGTTTTTACAAACATTAGCACAAACGCATAATGCTAAACGCATATTATGCGTTTAACATTGTTATGTCCTATGTGAGGACTACGTAATCCCTTAATCTATTTCATTAGAGTAATCCTAAAGTATGTTATTGAAAAATCAAACATGATCCGTGTCCATATAATATAGAATAACTAAACTGTTCATGTACTTAAATATTGTTAACAGGAGATTACCAAGGAACATCATATACTATACAGTTTTTTTTCAGGGATGCGACCTTTGACTTCACTATCTCTATTGAAACCGTTAGTTAAGGTTAGGTTAGAAGGCTATCCTGGCTATGTCTTCGCCGGAGACATATTTGCAGTAAATACCCGTCAGCGTATTAGTATACTTCGACCTAAGCACTCTGATTTCCTAACCCAAACTAGTCTTTCTTGTTTCGGATAGATCCCTTAAGTCATAAAAGAAATGGCTAACTGCAGACTCTTTCTTTGATCTGCTAAGACGGTGCATTGTTAAGGATTCTGGCATCAAGCACAAAGAATCAATTAGGTAGATAGCTTTCGAATATAAAGAAAGGATTAGAAAATTTGTGTGCTCAAAGATGGCAACATGATCTTCACCTGTCTTCGGGTGGTCTCAGTCGCCTAGCAGTAGTGCGCAAGCTCATATGTATGTATATCTGCATTGCGCATGCTCATAGTGACTTTTCTTATGTATATTGTCGAGAAATTCTTTATTTTGCAAAATTTTCATTACAGTAGATCCTTCGTAAGTTTAAAGGTATAACTTTGCAGAAAATGAAAAAAAATATCAAAAGTCCTTTCCTATAGATTTTCATTGACTCTGAACTTTAGATGTTTAATTGTAAGTTCTCTTGTTTAATGTTATGGAAACCTCAGAAGGTATCCCAGTTAATAAAAGAAAAATTATCAAAAATACAGAAAAACACAGACATAACTGAATCGACTCTGCTATCCAGAAAATACATGTCTACTATAAGGGATCTTTTTCTTCATCAGGCAGTTATTGGATATGTTGAAATCATATAAAAGGTCCCTGGATAGCTCTTGCAAAAGGTAACGCAAAATTGAAGAAGAATCACATTGGATATAGTTAGTTTTTCAAGAGTTACGGAATCAGTTCGGATTGTTTCCTTTAATAGAACTGTAAGTCTTGTCTCATAGCTATTTCTATAAAGCAGTTGAAATTAAACGACTTAATTTACTCTCTTTATACTCTAAACTAAATAGCTATAAGGATATTTTCACACCTTCATCACATTTTATATCCGTCTGTCGGTTTACTTGATACAGCCGATTTTTGGGCCACATGGATACTTTACACCTTTATCACTTTTTATATCCGTCTGTCCGTTTACTTGATACGGTCGATTTTTGGACCTTACTTGACCCTAGGCCACAAACAAAGTCTCCTTCTTTAAAAATAAAATTAAAGGTCAAAATTTACTAGTAAAAACTAATGACCCATATTCTGCATTTCAATTCGAATCGAAATTTTCTCCGTTTGGCAACTTTGATATTCCACATTTCGATTCGACTCTCTGACACATAAACAACAACGTTGCTTAACTGTATGCATAAACGTAATCGAAATGCAGAATAAGGGTGAATATAACGATGAAGTTTTGCATAAATGGCTTAAATTTGGCATAAAACCCTTTATCATATGGCTGATCATGACCGACTATACATTGCTACTTTTTATTTATTTATTCATTAAAATACAGGTATAAACTATATCGGCACAAATATGTTTTGTTAAAGCGCAAATAGCATTGCCGATTTTAAAAGTTTTCATATATTTCTTATCCTATACGTATAACTTGTATTAAATAGTAAATGAATTTATATTAAAATTGAAACCCCTAAAACTATGCTTTTAAAAAATAGAAAATACAGTATTTTACAGGCTAGCTCACTTTATGCTAAGCAAACGTATGTATTTACATATGTATGTGTATTCAAATTTAAAATTATATGCATAACTCCTAAAACTTTCTTACCACAATTCATATACACCACTGCGTATGAATGATAATTATTTAAAAAAAAATAAATCATACGTCTAGGTATTGAAAATTTAATATAGAAGTTTCATTTATTAAGAAGAATACTATGAATTATACTAAATTTATTACTTTTGTTTATTATTTAATCTTATATATGTTAAATATTAACCTTAAAAACCCTTTTTTTTGTTAATAACCAACGCAAAAAACCCACCCCACCGAATAATTTTGGTTTCATATCATACAAAAACAAATTTGCTCAAAATAAACAAACAAACAAACACACACAAAAATAAATATTTCAATGGTTGTTCAAAATGTATACAAAGTAAATATCAAAACACTAATAAATTATTTAAAATGCAAAATAAATATATTTAACAATAAACATATCATCATAATTGTTATTTCATTCTATTAAGAAAACATTTATTTATTGTTAACTAAAAACTATTTATTTAAAGTGGAAAAAACTCCCCTGATTATATTATTTAAAAAAAAAAAACAATAATCCTTAAGAAAACATGTTAAATTTCATAAATAAATAATTAATATTTTATTTAATATAAAAGTGAGAAACTTAAAACTTGTTAACACTAGTTTACTAACTAAATAAATTATATAATGTGTATGATACAATGTAAAAAAAGGAAACAAATAAAAAGTTTTTTGTATAAAATACATAAACTTGTTATAAAAATGTAAAAAGGAAATAAAATCTGTATTTAACAATCATTTTATAAAATATTTGTTAAATGATTTGTATAGAAACACCTTAAATGAATATTATAAAAAATTAATTTCTCAATAATAAACTGACTTAATATATGTATATAACATTTAAATTTCGGATAAAAAGGAAACAACTCAATTTTGTTTAACTAATAAGAAATTATGGCATGACCGACTACATGATACTTTACAACACAATATTTCTTAAATTTAATTAACTAGTTCGATTTCAGTTTAGCTTTAGTTCAGTTATCGTTTAGTTTTATTTCCGTTCTAGTTCAATTCTAGTTCAGTTCTAGTTCAGTTCTAGTTCAGTTCTAGTTCAGTTCTAGTTCAGTTCTAGTTCAGTTCTAGTTCAGTTCTAGTTCAGTTCTAGTTCAGTTCTAGTTCAGTTCTAGTTCAGTTCTAGTTCAGTTCTAGTTCAGTTCTAGTTCAGTTCTAGTTCAGTTCTAGTTCAGTTCTAGTTCAGTTCTAGTTCAGTTCTAGTTCTGTTCTAGTTCAGTTCTAGTTCATTTCTAGTTGAGTTTTCTGAACCTATTCAAAATGCATAGTTCATAATAGTGATGAAGTTTACAATAAATTTATGGCATTGCATTTTATTTCCCTAATATAAAACTTCACTTGGAATGGAACTTTTATTAAAATTGTAAAGAGCAACTGTTGGAAAACTTTTCAATATTACAATTTTTAATAAGTTTATCTGTTAAATAGTTTTCTAATATCTTTATTCCGTTTTAAATATAATTGAAAATGTTGTGTTAATTAAATTACTGTAATAAGTATATGATTAAAATTAAATTTATATAAATAATAAAATGCAAACACTCTTATACTTTCGAGTAGTAAAAATGTCCGTATTTGTAAACATATGTATGTGTTGTTAAATCCTTTGATTTTTTTCTTAAATAAATTAATTGATTGAATTTGTAAAACTAATTGAAAAATAAACTTTAAATAAAGTATTTAAAAAAGTTTATTACTTAAAAGTTTCTTCCAGAAAAAAACTAAAAAAGCTTGTTTAAGTTTAATGTGTTTTAATTAAGAAAAAAATATAAGAAAAGTACATAGCTACAACAAGGAAGATTGCACAATAATTGAAAATAATTGTTATAAATAAATAATCCTTTTTTTAGAAAACACATACACTCACATACTCAAATACCCAAACAAACACAGTAACTAGACGTTTCCTGTTTAGTAAGAGAAAAAACCAAACAAAAACGAAACTTAAAGAAAATTCTAAATTTACCTACAAACTACAAGAAAAATAAAACAGAATTACATTTTATCATTAACAATTATAAACCTGATGTGTTAAAAGTGAACAAAAGAAAATTCTAAGAAATCTAATACAATTAATAATTTTTAATTGAATGAAAAAAAGAAGTAAATAAATCAAATAAAAAATATTTCAAAATATGTTAAAACTGACGTGTTTTATTTAATAGGAAGATTCTCAGTTCTTAAATAAAAGTATTTTTGAAAAATTTGCTATTACATGAAAAAGGTCTTTAATGAAGTTTTATTTGGATCTTGGAAAAAATAAAATCTATTATTAATTACTGTCAACTTATAAAACTAATTCTGTGAATAAATACCATCATGACAGCTTACTAACCAATGTATTTATGACAGATGAAACCGTATTATGGGAAACATTTCTGTTTATGTGAAATTTTAGACAGATTTTGATAATTTTCAATACCAAAATTTCTCATCAATTATGAATATTATCGTACCAATGAACCAAAACCAAATTTTGAAAATATTTAAGTCTTATTAATTTTTTTGGAAACGTTTTTTTTTTGTCTCTAGGTTAAGTTTTACTTTTACATTTCTTATTCTTGAAACCTTTGGCCACTTTATATTTTGCTTACGTTCCATAGCTGAATAGATAAAAGCTCTCTGCGTAAAAGCTCTAAAGTCTAATAAACTTATGGAATGTATTCATTTTGCGAATACACCTCAATGTACTGTAGAATGTAGGCGTATTAAGTGGAATGTATGTTGAATAAAGTTATATTTTAATTTGACTAAGAAATATACATTTCATTTTGACAATTCATATAAAGTTTTGGTTTTGCATACTTTTTAGCTATTGTATAAAAAGTATCCATTAAAAAAATAATGCATTTATTTTATTTATCTATACTTTGCTAAAAAAAATTTGTCACATAAATTGCACTTTCTACTAGCTGAAGTTTTAAATAAATAACCAATTGAAAAACTCTTAGGTTTTCATTATAACTACTTACAAATGTTAGTATTGCCTTCTGCAAACTTTAATTATAGTAATTTATTTGCTAACAAATTAACCAAAGCAAACATTAGTATAATTGCATGAAAAATATGTAGTCATTAAGCATCTAAGATTTCAGTTCTAATCTTCAAAATCATTGCGTTAATTAAGATTTTCTTTTCAAAAAGGACAAAAGTTTTTTAAAGAAGCATTTTTCGGTCTTTAGGTTAAGCTTTTTTGTTGGCCCTGTGTTACTTATATAGTTCAATTATAGTTCAGTTCTAGTTCAGTTCTAGTTCAGTTCTAGTTTAGTTCTAGTTCAGTTCTAGTTCAGTTCTAGTTCAGTTCTAGTTCAGTTCTAGTTCAGTTCTAGTTC
>NC_060952.1:82892684-82893892 GCF_022045245.1 Lucilia cuprina
TCCCGGCAGACTAGATATATTGGTAGCACCTCTTTACCCCGGGATTGCAAAACATCATAATGGACATTTCATCATGGAAACATGTCATGGCGGGTGGGCTAACTGTACATTCTACCTTGTATGTATTTAAGATTTTATATAATCAATGGATTGGTTTATTTCTTCTAACAAACATATTGACATGTTTTATAGACGCCACGTTGGCGGCTTTGAATATGGTCTATATTTTTCTATTAAACATATAACTTCGCAGGAGCACTTCTCATGGCTCCTGAAACATACTGCATCTACATGTATATGATGATGTGGTTTCTGAGTTTAATAATTGTATTTTATTTCAATCTAATCAGACATTAAGATATGAAACAGGTATTTTCAAAAATAATTGATTTTATGTTGACTATTTAAAAGTATTAAAGTTTACTATATAAAAGAGAATTTTTTAAGCAATTTAAAACTGCCGAAAAGTTTAAAGTCTTTAATAAATCCATAAAAAACCAGTTCAATATTATGAATACCAAACGTGCCATATGCAACAACATTTATGTTCATAACATTTCATTAAATTCCGACAGCAGCATTTAATGTATTTAATACGTTTTAATACAGGCAGCATTAAATACTTAAGTGCTACAAGTTCTAAACTTGAACGCTTAACTACCCATTTAAACACAATTTAAACGAACAGTTTACAAACTGCTATGTTAGCAATTTATTTTTTTTATGCTTACAAATATAAGAAGGTAAATGAAAAATCCTCAGAGTTTTCCACTTTTCTTCCTGTTGCTTTAAATATTGTAGCATAATGTTCCGTTTAAATTATGTAAAAACCTTCTATTAATATCAGCTAGTAAAAATAAATTATATAAAAATAAATTTTCTTAAGAACATAATAAATTTTATGTTGAAAATTTTTATTTAAAAGGATTTAAATCTGTGCAGGGCGTCAAAAAATTTACATAAGTACTGTTATTAATTTAAACTTATTTGTGCTAAATCAGTGTTATAAAATTAATTGTTTTTTTAAAATGTCAACAAGTGATGGATCAATGATACGTATAAGCAATATTTAATACAAATTTATTACGTATACGAATATTTTAGAACTAAACTAGAACTAAACTAGAACTGAACTAGAACTGAACTAGAACTGAACTAGAACTGAACTAGAACTGAACTAGAACTGAACTAGAACTGAACTAGAACTG